>NW_027466244.1:345000-397500 GCF_046127955.1 Nelusetta ayraudi
GAGTCGTCGCCGTTTATTGCAAAAAATTAGGATTATTGTTTTTAACTGCTGGATTTGTCCAAGCCTGAAAGTTTAAGAGTGTAAAATTTAGCAGATTTTAAAGAAGAATCACAGACATCAAGTGGTTACATTTTAGACCGCAGCATGATTTCACTGATGTCCCCTTAGGGACTTCTTACCCTCCCTCTGCCGAGCTTGCCAGCGAACTACAGTGGCCTGCAAGCACAAACCTGGATACCTCATCCGCCTTCTTCTTTGGTGGTTTATTTGAGAACACGAGCGCTGTCCCGAAATACAGAACACGTTGTCGGAAAAACCAAATTGTACAGACTGTTATTGTACTGTGGGTGTACACCTTTGTGTATGTATTTATGGGCTGTGTGTGAAGCTTTGACCAACAAGAATCATAAATCGAGCCAGATTTTACACACTTGACCTTTAAGTGTCTCTCGGCAGGTTGAATTTGATTGGACATGTCGGTGGAGGTGCTGAAAGTGTTTCTCCTCTGCAGAATCTTTGTTCATCATCCCCCCTTAACAAGACGCCTGCAGTGACATCAGCGTCCACCGACAGTGCGGCAGTCGTTGCAGGTGACGGACGACCCTGCAGTCCAATATTCTTCATTGCCGCCGTGTTTGAAAGCATTGAGTCGTTACTCGATGGGCGTTTCCTTTCAACACGTGATGGTGTAAAAGTCTCACCATCAGTTTGCTTCTGTTTGTTTTGTCTCTGGCTGCGGCCAAATACACACAGGTCCGCAGAGCCACATCCACGGGAAAGAAATCAACAAAAAAACAAGGCAATTTTCTTTTTTTGCAGCACACTGCGTCCGACAGGTACGGCCTGCGGCGTAAATAAAAGCAGAAAGAACCAAAGCGGCTGACCTTGGTGTGCATTTTTATCCCCCGACTATATTTGCAGGAAGTGAAATATGTCAAACATTGTCCAAAGGAGAAACAAAAAAAAAAAAGATATAACACCCAACCGAGAATCACTGTTTTGATAACATCCACATTTTTATTTTGACATCTGGAAAGGGGGAGAAAATACTGCGTAGGACAAAAAGAGTGAGTCATGGCTGCTAACACCTGGATGCAGATGAACTAAAGGCTTTCACACGTCAACGTCCTGAACTTGTTTTTATGGCCATTAATCCAAAGTTTTTCCCGTTTCAGCAGCGGATTTCAGGTGAATTTGAGACCTGCGTCCTTGAGTTTATCAAGAGGAGGGAGGGCAGCTTGTGAGACGGATGTGTCGCCTCCCACTGGCCTCCAGACCAACAAGCTCCGAGTGATCCGCTGCGCCATCAATAGCCACATCTGATTGGCTGAGACTAATGATGATCAGTCTGGGGTCATCAGAGCTGCGGAGGACAACAGAAGAAAAAGGAGGTTCACATGGGAAGAAAAACAAGAGGTGAAAAAACTTGAACGTGCAGGCAGGACGATCGGAGTGGTCAGAGTTCCAGGAGTCACTGAGCGCCTCTTCCAGCGCGTCGCCGCCGCTGCCGCCGCCAGGGAGCATGAAATATGTTATTGATCCGGCTGTCAACACGGGAATGTGAGAGACAGCGGCGGCCTGAGCTCGCCGACCGGCCAACTGAGGCAAAGCAATAAGTCGGCGTGACGATGAATTATAGCGTGAAAGTGAGTTTCAGCCTCCAGTTTCTCTGTTGGTGACGCTCTTGGTCACATGATTCACTGTACAGTGGAGGAACTGAGCGAATCCAGACAACAAAAGCTCTGGAAAAATGGAATCTGCCATTCCGACATGAGTTAATTCCTAATTTAATTGTTATTATTTCTTAAAAAGCTGAGATTTCTCTGCAACTTTTGTTTTTTTCTGGAATCAGAAGAGTTCCTTTCCCACACTGAAGCAAATTGTTACTATTGAAGCAAATATCGTGTTACTAGCATGACATGTTTAGCATCTTAGCCCGCTGGAGGGCAGAGGGTTCAGTGGTGAGCCAGATACTTTAGCATGTAGCGGTGACCAAACCCAGAGCTGTGAAAATCAGAAGTGCAAACACGGGTCTTTTTTTTTTTCTCGCAGCTTGGCAGTGACGGTGGTGGTGGTGGTGGTGTGCTGCTGATCCTAAACTGTGTCGAGCTGTTGTGACAGTGATTCGGAATGCGTGCAGCGCTTCCTCGGCCACTTCCTGCAGCTCTCACCCAGCTTCACCCCGTCGAGTCGCCTCCTCTGAGTCAGAATTAAGAGCATCTGCAGATTACACACCGTATGCTACAGTATCTGGGATTACCAATATTTCTTTGCATGTCTCTGACGTAACGCAAAGTGGGTCACCAGCTCGGAGACACACACACACACACACACACACGCACACACACACGCCGTAGTTTGGTACATGCTGTCGCTGTAATGATGTCCCAGGGCATCACAACAAACCTACTTTTAGGTGCGTGGATGGACAGCCTGGACTAGGCCAAGTGTAGACAACGCCCCCTGGTGGAAGTGCGGATACATGACATGGCACTTTATTGTCTTGGGGTTTTTTGTGTGAGTGGAGTGGGGAAGCAACCAGTCGGACGATGAGTACCAATGCAAAATAGTGAGTTTATTAGGAGCTCATTTGATGCAGCAGTAAAACCCCAAACCAGCAAGCAGCAGCAAGAACAGGCGGAGCTAACTAACCCTGCAACGCGGCCAATTCCATGTCGTAATTCTGAAACTTTTTCTGCCGTAATTTGTCTTCTTGAGCCCACGCAGTTGAGGTCACGTGACCCTCAGAGCTTGCTGTGCACCAACATCTTTTAGTTTGAGGAGAATTGGCCTGAGAGTGGCGGCGTCTTATTGGAAGAAGCGAGACTGAAGCCGAAGCAGAAATATGAGCGATGGTTGACCGCTCAGGAGGAGCCGGTGGAGGAGGTGACCTTCTTCCTCACCACCCTCCTCCCGCCCTGTCTGGGGACGGCGGCGGGGGCCGCGGCCGGAGCCGAGGAGGCGGCACCAGCGCTGGCAGTCGCACCGTCAGCACCACCGGTCTTCAACTCATCGACGAAGGTTTCGATGGCGGAGAACTTCTCTGTCAGGTCGCCCAGGTGAGTCTTGAGGGCGTTGAACTCCTTGTAGAGGTCGTCCAGAGCCTCCGACAGCGGCTGGATCCTGAAGGTGAAAGGCCACAGAGAGTTCAGCCCGGCGACTTTTCACAGTCCACGACACAGTGAAGAAGAGTTCACGCAGTGTGTCTGAACTATCGTCACGCTTTCCCTCCTTGGAATGTATAATGCACGACACGTAAATGGGAAAACACCCCGGGTGCCGAGAGCCACCGCAGAAATTTGGTTTGTCCCTCGGCCCGAAAATAAACTTGGGGGACGATGTTTTGGTTCTCGGCGAGGATGAAGCCCAGAGCTGCAATTTTAAAGTGAAAATAGCGGCATGTCGTCATGCAGCAGGAGGGAAACAGGAACTAGGTTTTCCACAAGGAAAGCCGCTGCTTCCTGCTTGCAGCCACAACTGGGCGCAGACAGACCCGGTGCCCAGTTACCTCCTGGTGCACTCAGCCTTTCCATTCTGCCAGTTGGCAGGTTCCACATGGGGGCGCTGTGTGAGCTTCTTTCTTTTCTTCCCACTCATGACAAAAGTTCAGGTTTTCCTTCTTCTGCTGGTTCCACCTTACAGACGACGGCATGTCGTAAAACACACTGACGTGGAGATCAGCGGAAGGTCCAACAGAACCTCACCGTTATTTTTTTTCTCCAGGGAAACCCTGCAGAGATCAGGAGCTGCTGTACCTGGCGTAGTCCGGCAGGACGGACTGGTGGTCGTTCTGCAGCAGGTTCCTCATCTGGGCCAGGATGTCGAACCTCCAGTTGTCCAGGATCTGCGTCAGGTTGGCCACGCCGCGCATGTTCACCTTCTCCGCTGCAACACAGACAACATGTTTTTAGGACAGGTTGGCTGTCGAGGCCAGACGAACCACAACAACAACAACAACAACAACAACAATAGCAACAGGTGGGCAGAGACACTTCCTGCTGTGACCTCACAACAGTGAGCCCTGAACTTGATCTTTAGCCCAGGATAAAGAGAGAGAGTCATGCGGGCACTCACAGCCGTCCCTGTAGTTCCACTCGCTGTTGCCGCTGCTGGTGCTGCCGGTGGTGGCGGACGACGAGGACTGGCGCCTCCGCTGGGCCATCACTGATACTGCAGCCAGCGACAGCAGCAGCAGCAGCAGCACACTCAGCCTGGGCGTCATGGTCGGTCTAGCACCTGCAGCAGGAACAGAGCAGAATTTATTTGATTGTTTTCTTTCTTTTTTTTTTTGTGTGTTTTATTTTTTATTTAGAATTTGATTCAAAACGATATACAAATTATATTTTGTTTAGAATTCAATTTAATCGGAGTGTATTGTTTTTTGTTTTATTTTCTTACACTTTGTTCAACAAATAAATGCAGTCTGACGGGCGTGACTGGTGTTGGAGCAGGAGGAGAGGCCCTGAGGCCAAAATCAGACGAGCAACAAAAGTGAGCTGAGAGGCGGGGGGGGCAGAATGCTGCAGAGACACGCCAGCTGCTGCAATATCTGATCACTGCGATCCCACTTTACGGTCACGAGGAGCAACTCACCGAGGAACCGAGTTGAATGAATCTGTTTCTGAAAATAGTGCCCGACCTGTAAAAAGTCTCATCACTTAAACTGTGTTGATTTTTTTTTTTTTTTTTTTTTTGCTTTATCTAAATTCCTGTCTCATCTCTTCACACCACAAAAAATCCCTCTGCCAAAAACAAATATCATGCAACCCAAATCTGCTCTTCACAAGTTTGGCTTCAAAAGTCAAAACAGCGCAATAAAGCACGTCATTCTGCAGCATGCACCACCCGCAGCAGCAAAGTAGTGATTTGGCAATGTAGTAGTTATTTTCTTCTTTCACCTAAATCTGTTAGTTTTCTGAGTTACATGCTAAAAAAATATGAATATAATATAAAGTAGAAGCAGAACATGGTGACTTTAATGCGTGTGAGTCTGTCAGCATTACCTGTTGTTGTGTAGCTCCTCTTGCAGCACAACGTCCCGGTGGCCCCACTAGAAGATACTGACGGCTGAGCAAAGAGCGCCTCAAGGAGGAGAGACAGGAGAAGGAACACACACACACACACACACACACACACACACACACACACACACACACACATTCTGTTCAAGCATGCATCCACATGCATATACTCAAACACTAAAAATACACACATACTCACAGAATCACACACACACACACACACACACACACACACACACACACACACACACACACACACACACACATTTCCCCATCATTATGGAGGCCCGGTGGTCACCACAGTGTGGTTTGGGTTTTAGGGAACGCTCCAGCACTGCAGCTGGCCTCTGTGTCAACACTGTGTGTGTGTGTGTGTGTGTGTGTGTGTGTGTGTGTGTGTGTGTGTGTGTACGGGTTAGAGTTGGGGATTAAAGGGCGACAACCCTATCCTCCTCTTTGATTGGCTAATTCGCACGTCAATCAGCCGGAACGCTTCCGGTCTCCTCCGGTTGCGTAGTAACAGTCTCAGCAGCAACAACGTCATGCCGAGTTCTGATGCCTGGCTAAAACGTGAGCGCGAGTCACGGGAGCGCGCACCTGCCGCGCTCTATGCTGCCACTGAAAAACTCGCTCAGACGAGTTTTTAAATGTATGGAAATAAATTCATCATTTTAATTCTTTTGAGCAAGGGAGACCACAGTTCTGGATAACTTTCGTCACGTTCCAGGATAAGTGTTAGTCAATTGTGAAATTGAAAACATGTGAACGTGGAACACTAAAATAATAGAAAAGATTGTTTATTTAGTTAAATCATGATTGTGTTTAGATTTCAACTTAGATAGAAAAGGTCCAATGGTGGCGTTTTTGCCCTTCATCTTCATCCGTAGTTAAGCAAAGGTGACTCTGACAAGCTAACGGAATTCATCGTAACACCACAGCAGTGACCTGTGCAACAGGGCAAATGCAGCAGCGTCGTTGTTTTACGAACATACAACCTTCCTGCATCGTGTAAAGCATTTACAACATCTCGTCGGCAGTCATGATCGCTATTAAGGACGGAGAATACACGGCCACCATCTACAAACTGGTGAGATTAAGCGCAAAATAGCGTTGAGAAATCTCCGACGTACCTGTTAGCATTGAAGCTAACTAACGGTAACCGAAACTCCCTTCAGAAGGCAACTCGTTTAGTGTTTGCTGCTCGCCAGCAAATTCGACAGGTCTTAGCAAATCGAGTCACGCATATCCGCACATTTTAAATGCTGATGAGTAATTCGGCGTTCGTGAATGTTAGGGAAAATGTTTTTTGTTTGTTTTTAAAGCATATTCCATGTTATAGTTCCCTTGTGTCAGTCAACTAGTTGCTCAGTTTCAGGATGTTAACGTTACGGATTATTCAAATAACGACTGCTTCATTGACTTCAGCGTCATTAGTTTTTTTCATCTGCTTTGTGTTAAAAGTGAGCAACGCCTGTGAAATATAAACTGTGTGTTCCAGATAAAAGACGGTCAGTATGTGGAGGCTATTCAGATCCTGACTGGACAACTTCAGAAACACTCCAAGGTGAGAACAGCACGTCGTTTTGTTCCTTAATCAGTTGTTATCCTCTCTTTTTAATAATTGAACGCACTGCATTGTATAATTATTTCTGTTTTAATCACATCTACTTTTCTGTTATTTATGTCGTCTCCATATTTTCCGAAGTGCCCTTCAAATATGGAGCTCATCAACATCATCTCGAATTGTTTACACCCAAATTGTCTTCTTCCCCTCAGTCGCGGGCGGCGCTCTCCTTGCTCGGCTTCTGCTACTACCACATCCAGGACTTTGGCAGCGCTGCCGAGTGCTACGAGCAGCTCAGCCAGCTGCACCCAGAGGTGGAGGACTACAAGGTCTACTATGCACAGTCGCTGTATAAATCCGGCGCCTATCCTGAGGCCGTGAAGGCCTCGTTTGGGCTTGACAACACTGGCAGTCACACCAAGGTCTTGCACGCACGCACACGCACACACAGCGAGGAGTCTTGTTAAGAGACAATTTTTTGAAAAGTGAAAAGCGAGTCTCCCAGTCATGCCCAGAATCCCTCCATTTATGTGCAGATTAAAGTGTTTTGGTGCAGACGGGTGTTTCCTCTGTGCCTTCAGATTTTTCCAATTTTCAGTACTCCGGTGGCTTTCACACTGAACTTTTTCCAATACATTTGCACCATCTGTTCCAGACTTCCAGACGTCCTCAGAGAAAATGTTTCACAAAATGCTTCAACAAATTTATCAAAGCCGGCCAAAATGTGTATTTCTTAATTTGAATGGGAACATTTTCATTAACCTGGAGTCAAATACGATGCTGCTACCAAAACAAACGCATCTCTCCACCCACTGTCAGTACGATCTGATCAGGTACGGTGCGTGTCTGGGGAAATATTTGAGCAAGTTCAAAGATGCACGAGTGGAACGGCGCCAAGTTGCTTTTGCCCCGAAGTGGCGTTGTCAGATCTCTCGCCGCTCTCTGAGCCTGCCTGTGTCTCTCCGTCAGATGCTGAAGCTGCAGGCCTGCGTCAAGTACAGCGAGGAGGATTACTCTGCTGCCAAGGTGACGACGCGCGTGCTCACACACGCTCACATTCATCATTGTCATCTGGAAATAACCTGCAGCCCAGTGCAGGCCCCGGTTGTTTCCTAACTCTGTGTGCGTGTGCAGTCCCTGCTGGTGCAGCTGCCCCAGGAGGACCCAGACTACACCCACAACATGGGCTGTTTGCTCTACCAGGACGGCAAGCACGAGGAGGCCTGCAGGATGTTCACCTCGGTCCTGCAGCTGATGGGATCGGTGCCTTGTACGTTGGAGCGGCTGAATTTGATGGTTTGTGAGAATGGCGCGACCACAGATATTCACCTCGTCTCCCTTCCCGTCTTCCTGTTTGTGGCCCCGCCAGCGTTGTCCTACAACATCGCCTTGTGCCACTACAGCCTGAAGAACTACAACCAGGCCGTCAAATACATCGAGGAGATCATCGAGCGGGGCATCAGGGAGCATCCAGGTGCCGCAGCGCTCTGACTCACACTGTTGTTCTCTGTCCCAGCGACGCCACTTAGAGGTGTTTTTATCCCATCAGAGCTGAGCGTCGGCATGACGACCGAGGGGATCGATATCCACAGCGTGGGCAACACACTGGTTCTGCATCAGACGGCTCTGGTGGAAGCCTTTAACCTCAAAGCTGCCATCGAGTACCAGCGCAAGAACTGTAAGAGAGCAGGGCTGCTTTCATCATATGTGTTTTGAAGGTCCCATATACTGCAAAGTTCCACTTTATACCTGTGTTTATAGCAACAGTCTGACCTTTTCAGCCTGAACAATGATAAAATTCCATTTGTGCTGTGGGGTTTTTCCTGCAGTGAAAGGAGCCCAGGAGGCTTTGACGGACATGCCACCCAGATCTGAGGAGGTACGTTTGCGTGTGTGTGTGTGTGTGTGTGTGTGTGTGTGTGTGTGTGTGTGTGTGTGTGTGTGTGTGTGTGTGTGTGTGTGTGGAGCTGTGCAGCTGGATCGTGCACACCTGGAGGCCTGGTGTTATTATCCTGAGATAATGTGCGTCCGAGCTGCCAGGACCTGCCCCGCTAAACAGCCTGCAGACCGAGTGGAGCATTAGGATGGAGGTGCGGGTGTGAAGGCTCACACGGAGATGCCGGTTATGGCTCCATCATCAGAACTGACACACTGACGGACCTCTGTCCTTGGTCCCACCGCGGAGACGTGACCGCCGGCCCTTATGGCCGGAGAGTGGAAAGAGTGCGCTGCTACTGCCCCCTGGTGGTTTCTCCGTGGGCCTCATACGCCGTGTGTGTGTGTGTGTGTGTGTGTGTGTGTGTGTGTGTGTGTGTGTGTGTGTGTGTGTGTGTGTGTGTGTGTGTGTGTGTGTGTGTGTGTGTGTGGCGACCAGGAGCTGGACCCGGTGACGCTGCACAACCAGGCCCTGCTGAACATGGACTCCAAGGCGACGGAGGGCTTTGAGAAGCTGGCCTTCCTGCTGCAGCAGCCCTCCTTCCCACCCGTCACCTTCGGCAACCTGCTGCTGCTCTACTGCAAGCACGAGGTGACAAGGTTTTAATGTTAACAATAATAATAATAATAATAATAATAATAATAATACATTTTATTTGTAAGCACTTGACAGGAACACAGTGTAAGGAGGCAACAGTTAAAAGCGAAACACAGAAAGGGGAATAATAAAGTAGTCACTAGGTGTCAGTGGAACAGTGTTTCTCAAGGCTTGAGTGTTTTATATGCTGGAGACAGAAGCACTCAGCATTCTGCA
The DNA here is from genome assembly GCF_046127955.1 of Nelusetta ayraudi. NCBI lineage: Eukaryota > Metazoa > Chordata > Actinopteri > Tetraodontiformes > Monacanthidae > Nelusetta > Nelusetta ayraudi. The sequence continues at coordinate 354,335 of NW_027466244.1, forward strand.
GGGAGCTGGGCCACTTTAATTGACTTGGCATCAACGTCCCAGTGAGACTCACTCTCTCTCTCTCTCTCTCTCTCTCTCTCTCCCTCCCCCTCTCTCTCTCTCTCTCTCTCTCTCTCCCTCTCTCTCTCTCTCTCTCCCTCTCTCTCTCTCTCTCTCTCCCTCTCTCTCTCTCTCTCTCTCTCTCGCAGTACTTTGACCTGGCGGCGGACGTGTTGGCTGAAAACGCACATCTGACCTACAAGTTCCTGTCGCCGGTACCACTCATCATCCTCGTCCTCATCGTCACTCTGCTCCAACGTCTTCCATCGGCGTCGCTCAGTTTGACTTTCTCTCCTTCCACAGTACATGTACGAGTTCCTGGATGCCTTGTTGACCTGCCAGACGGCACCCGAGGAGGTACAATCGCACTGCTGCCACACAGCTAGTTTGTTGAAATTTGTCGAGTCGCTTTGTCTGTTTGTTTGCACACATTTAATCGATGTTCTTTGACAAGGTTTTTGTGTGTCGTTCTGATTTTACGTAGCTGTTGATAATGGAGGTTACTGGTCTTATTTATTGTTGCTGCTGTCATCGTGGCTGTTCTGTGAAAAGCTATTATAACACAACAATTGTCAAGTGCAGAATTGAGAGCCTCTGCTGCCCCTAGTGGCCCAATGAAATAACTGAGGCACCTCTTGAGCCACCAGAATTTCTGCTTGGATTTTTCTGTCCTTGTTTGCAGCTCATGACTGAGTGGTAATGAGACGTGTTTGCCCGCGTTATCTGAAACACAAGCGTTTTATCCCCTTGGCGTTTGTGTCACCGCAGGCCTTCAGGAAGTTGGATGAGATGAGCGGCAAACTGACGGAGCAGCTCCGGAAGCTGGCCAAGCAGGTCGGTCGCTGCGTTGTGTTTTACGCTGCGCTGGTGATTCTCAGCTTTCCGCCCAGGCCAAGGTCGTCGGCTGCGGGTGACCGTTGTCGTCCGCGTTCGTCCTGTCGCAGGTGCAGGACGCCCGGCTGGTGCGAGACGACGACCTCCTGAAGAAAGCTCTGCAGGAGTACGACCTGATGCAGGAGAAGTGAGCAGGCCGAGGCGCTCGCACGTTCCGGCCGCTAAACTCCTCCCCCAATTACCCCCGTGTGACGCCCTCTGTCGCCGCTCAGGTACATCGTGGTGCTGATGGCCCAGGCCAAGATCTACTGGAACCGGGAGAACTACAACATGGTGGAGAAGATCTTCCACAAGTCGGTGGAGGTTTGCAACGAGGACGACACGTGGAAGCTGAACGTGGCCCACGTGCTCTTCATGCAGAACAAGTACAAGGAGGCCATCGGCCTGTACGAGCCCATCGTCAAGAAGCACTACGACGACGTGAGTACGGCGGGACGTCCCGAGGAGGTGGTGGAGGAGGAGGAGAAGGAGGAGGAGGAGGAGAGTTGAGCTTGTCGATGTCTGGAGGGAGGGAAGGAGGGAGGAGGTGCTGACGCTGTGCGTGTCTGTCCAGGTGGAGCAGTGTAACATTCAAGAGTGTCCGTGCAGGTGCAAACCCTCGGTAAACAGCGAGAGCGCTGAGCTTCACTCGGCTCGGCCGTGTCTCCGCATGCCGCTGCTCTGGAATCCTCTCTGTGTCTCTTTTTGGTTTTGCAGTCTGAGTTCTGTTTGTCTCACTGTGTGAAAATCTAAAAAGCAATGAGTGAACTGTCCTTGTGAAGACGGTCAGCGGACCTGCAGACGAAAGAAAATGACTTCATGTGACTCTTTTGGGAGTTGAAGTGCAGTGCAAGCATGTCCAGTAGGGGGCAGTGGCAACGCTTCGATTCTCTCCGTTTTGGGGCTGATGTTTATTTGGTTAACTCAAGAAAAGTGAGTAATACTCTTTCCCCCTCCTGTGTGTGTGTGTGTGTGTGTGTGTGTGTGTGTGTGTGTGTGTGTGTGTGTGTGTGTGTGTGTGTGTGTGTGTGTGTAGATCCTGAGTGTGAGCGCCGTGGTGCTGGCCAACCTGTGCGTCTCCTACATCATGACCACTCAGAACGAGGAGGTGCTGCACTGCCGCCGCTCATCATTTTCTCCTCACCCAAATGAATCAGCAGATTCATTCATCGTCATGGTCCTCCTCCTCCTCCTCCTCCCCCCCCCTCTCCTTCAGGCCGAGGAGCTGATCAGGAAGATCGAGAAGGAGGAGGAGCAGATCTCGTACGACGACCCAGACAAGAAGGTCTTCCACCTCTGCATCGTCAACCTGGTCATCGGGTGAGTCATCGGCGCCCAATCAGAGCCAAGTCCGGTCCGCTTTGTTGGTTTTGTTTGTGACCTTCATTTAATCTGGTTAATACACTGAGGCCAGACGACGGTGCAAAACAAAACCAAAGTGGCGGTTTGGGGCGACTGACGGGAATTCAAGTCGGTGTTTGTCTTCTCCAACCCCTCCAGAACTCTGTACTGCGCCAAGGCCAACTACGACTTTGGCATCTCCCGTGTCATAAAGAGCCTGGAGCCGTACAACAAAAAGGTCAGTGCAGCAGGCTGCTCCTCTTCCCCCTCCTCCTCCTTCCTCCTCCTCTTCCTCTCGCCCCGCCACCGCAGCTGAGAACAGGAAGCGCCGCCCGCCACAGAGAGGAGCTGAGGAATGTGACACCAGCCACCTGGTCCAGCTGGGCTCCGGTGGATGGAGGAAGTTTAAAAATAGCAGAGATGAAATTTCTACGACGGACTGTCGTGCAAACACACAAACCTCACAACTAGAATGCGGCAATTTTTAGGCGTGAGGTGTTCTTATGTCCACTGTACGGTGTGTGTGTGTGTGTGTGTGTGTGTGTGTGTGTGTGTGTGTGTGTGTGTGTGTGTGTGTGTGTGTGTGTGTGTGCAGCTGGGGACGGAGACGTGGTTCTACGCCAAGCACTGTTTCCTGTCTCTGCTGGAGAACATGTCCAAACAAATGGTGATGGTGCGGGACGCCGTGGTGCAGGACTGTATTCAGTTCCTGGAGCACTGCGAGGGTGAGCATGCACGCACTCACACACACACACACACACACACAATCCAGCCCGTCCATATGATATAATATACAGATTTTTTTATTGCCTGATTTTCTTTTAATTATTATCATTTTCCATCTTTTTTGCACCATACAGTTGCTGTAATTGTAATAATTAATGCACATTTTTCCACTGGGGGATTAATGAAGGCATTCTATTCTATTCTATTCTGTTCTATTCTTTACACACACACACACACACTCACACACACAGGGATAGTCTGGTCCTCAGGAGAATTGTGCTCTCATCCATACTGTAAATATTTAAACTTCAAACATTGGATTTCTGAGCCTCCATCCGTCTCTCTGCTGCCACCTGCTGGCTGTCATGCTCCATGACAGCCAGCCTCAGGGAATCATAAAATTTGCAGGAAGCATCACGTCAGGCGCTGGAGATGTTTGATATGAGCTTCATGTGTTCAGTCTTGTCCCGCCGGGAGACAGCTGCGCTCACTTTGGTTTGTTTGTTTGGGTCACCCCCCCCACCCTCTCCTACCACCCGCCAGCGTACGGCAAAGACGTTCCCGCCCTCATCGAGCAGCCGCTGCAGGAGAGCCGCATGCACATCGGCAAGAACACCGTCACCTACGAGGCCCGGCTGCTCAAGGCGCTGTTCTACGACATCATCGGCTGGAACAAGTGATGTCATCAGCGTCGTTGGTGTGGAGGAGGAGGAGCAGCCGGAGGAGCAGCCGGAGGAGCAGGAGGTCAAAGATGACAGACAGGCAGCCAGCAACACATGCACGGGGCTTGAAGCAGCTGTCCACACACACACACACACACACAAACACACACTCACACAGACGGACAGGCGCTGCTGTTTTTCCATACAGGGACGCTCGTTTCCTGACAGTTTCCTGATTCTCGCTGCACTGACATCTAGTCAGAACCTACACACACACACACACACACACACACACACACACACACACACGGTGGGGGTTTGGATTGTTCGGCTGCAGCAGACTGAACTGTAAGACTTTGTTTTATTGGTTGTTTGTCACGCTAACACATGGCAGGTCTTTTGTACATAACATTTATTTTTATATTTATATTTATATTTATATGTATATGTATATGTATATGTATATGTATATGTGTGTCTGAGTTCATGCATGTCTCCTCTAAAGTCAACAGTTCTTGGGCCTCTTTTTCTATCGAACAGATTCAATTCTCCCAAAACAATAAAAGAAATAAAGGTGAATATTTTTGGAAGGAAAAACGGGGGATGTTTGTATTGTTTACATATGTTTCCTCTTTGCAACTATTCAACTATTTATTGTGTGTGAAGAGACAACAAATTGCACTCTTGTGACAGAGCCACACCCTTGGCGTACAGGATATGTAAGCCAGCAACACACTGGCCAGGACCTCCGGTTGTGTCTCCTCTGTTCTCTCCTGTGGGCTTAAACAACATTCAGGCTCCCCTGCAGCAGTCCAGGACAAATTACTGAGTAGAGAATGAAGCAATCACAAGGTGAAGGTGGACGCTCCGGTTTGGTTGGTGGCTGGATGTCACATCTCAGTGTTTGGAAAGTTTCCGTCCGTCTCTTCAGCGGAGCAACAAATGTCCTCCCCCAGCGGCGAGGAGCGCGGCGAGCCCACGGCCCGGCCCGGCCCTCAGGACAGGGGCCTCTTGGTGATGTCCTGCTCCGTCAGGTAGTAGGACATGTAGCCGCCCAGGGCCCCCACCGCCACCGATGTCATGTGACTGGAACAGCCGTCTGCAGAGCAACGGAGGAGAAGGCCAGCGTCACTTCCCTTCACCTCACCTTATTGATTGGTCCCTTGAAGGGCCACTTGGTTTGTCGGTTTGCAGCAGAACACATTGACAGACACACTTGAACAAGACATCCGCTGTACAAGTGTACAAGATGTGAACAGCCAATGAAATCAGATGCAAAAAAGAGCACGGTGTCCACAGGGCACTTTGAAAGGACGGGAAAGAACAAGGCCTCCAGCCAAATTATTATGTTTGTCAAAACTAAATAAATAAGTTCAAATAAGGAAGAAGTTGCAGCAGTGACATCTCCTCCTCGCCGTGGCATTTAGAGCCTGTATGGAGAGAAGCACCTGAACCTGTTCTTAGAAGCTGGGGGATCAGGGCATCAGAATCTGCATCCAGGAAACTATAAACGGTCATTTTGATTTTCACAGCAGCCTCAACTATCTGACTCGAAGACCAACCTGGAAGTATCTTCTCCCTCCTCTTCACCCTCCTGTGGGGCTGCAGCTGCTCCAGCAGCTCATCGCCGATGATCTGAGACAGGATGTAATCTGAGGAAAAGAAAACGGCCCCTGCATGAAGCAACTCGGATCTCCGGTGTCACGGTCTTGCAGCACACAGAGCAGTTAAAGTTCATGCAGACGTGAGCGTCCATCACACACAGTGTAAGGCTCCCGGTTTGTGCTCGTGTGTTAGTCGACACTCACTGTCTTTGCCGAAGCAGCCCAGCTCCATATCCTGCTGCCGGAGGATGTGCTGCAGCCACTCGGCTTTGTAGAAGTCGGAGAAACCGTCCAGGCCACAGAGCAGGACTTTGAGCAGAGAGCAAAGAGGAAGTTCAAGTCACACTGCCGTCCGATTGGCTGATTCTTTTGGTTTCTGCGACGTGCGATCAGTTCTCCGCTGGTGATACTGACTGTTTTCGATGAAGATGTCGGCCATGTTCTGCCTGAGGCCATCCGCCACGATGTCCTGGTTGGTCTTCATCATGTTGGAGCAGAAGATCTGCTCGTAGCCGCGCTCCGTCATGTTGGCCCGGGACGGCCGGGTGTCGGCTTTCAGCAGTTTGGTGCAGCCGGTCTGCGGAGGAAGCAAAAGCAGTCAGAGCCCAGGAACCGCAGAACTGTGGTGTTTCACGCGACGTCCCCTCACCATCTTTGCCACCATGAAGTAGAGCAGCTGGTGGGACAGGGAGTAGTACGGACAGCCGAAATTAGTCATGGTGTCCAAGCACGGCCTGGTGGCGATGCAGGGCGTCCCGTTCATCTTCCTGCAGACACACGACGGAGACACACAACGCCGTCAGCAGCTTCAGGCCCAGCGTTCGCAAGTGAGCCGACTCGAACTGGAGAGTCGCAAGTGCACGAGACGGCCAAGACCTGCCACCAGATCTGCCCCGTTCTGTCAAAATCACACTGTGAGATTGTAAAGAGCACACAGCTTCAGTCAATTACTGGCTGCTAGTTGCATTACTGGAAATATTTCACAGTAAATTATAGTAAAAGCTACAACTGTGTACTGTAATTTCACAGCTGTGGTGCCAATGAAACTACTGTGATACAGCAATATGCTGTTGTGGAATTACAGTGCTTAACTGTAAATAGTAATTGCTTGTGTACTTTCACTTTTACGATGAAAGCAATGCAACTCAGTGGCCAGTAATTGACTGTACTATTGCAGAGGACGGTCCGGCATTATCAACAAAAAGAAATTGAAATACAATATTGTACAGTTCAATACTGCAGTCAAATAGTGATTTCACAATAAAATTCTCAATGCAATATTTCACCGTGACATAATGCAGTCAAATATTGTGAAATCCAGGGAAGATTGAACTGCGCAGCTCAACCTTTGGGCCGACACAACAACCTGCGCGGCGCTACGGCAGCCAAACGGCCTCTTCCACTGATCAGACGCTCTCTCAGTGGGTGCGTGGTGGTTACCAGGTTCCCAGCAGCAGCGTCAGGCAGTTGTCGCAGAGCTGCTCGTCAAAGCACTCGGTGCTGGTGGCGGAGGAATACACCAGGCTGGGGTCGGTGGCGCTCCACTCCCGAGGGATGAGCCAGGCGCGCCACGACAGCAGCGGCTCAAACTCTGCAGATGCACAGAGGAGGCCGTGATTGCAAAAGCTACAGCATCTCCCGTTGATTTCCCATCATTCAGTCGTTGTTGTTTTTGTGTCTGACCTCTGCAGTACTTGGGGTCGCTCTGCCTCAGGGCCGCCACGGCCTTGACGATGTTTTGGTCCAGACGTTTGAGCAGCGACACGGAGGACGTCCTCTGAGCCCAGCTGACCGGGTCGCTGTGAGGCCACGTCCGCACGGCTTCCTTCAGAGAAGCTGAGGCGAGAACCAAGAGGGTCGAGAGATGAACAAGATGGGCCAGTGTCACTCTTCCATCTTCAAAGTTGGCACACAGAACACGCTGAAGTGTGTTTGCATTACATGTCTCATCAGTAGTTTAGTAAAACTCTGCAGAGACAGAAAGTCCCTGATGGCTGGAAAAATATCCGGATGTGCTTCAGATTTTTGTGGTTACTGGTTCTAATGTTAGACGGTCCCAGTGGGAGGCATTCGGATTATAGATAGATACTTTCACATGTGAATCAAATCATACCAGTCTGATTGGTGCCCCTGTGAATCCCCCTGTGCATACTAGTACATTTATTCAACATTTTACATACAAAACAATGTCCCGTGAGCACTGGTACACAACATTGGTGCAACAAACAAACAAACAAACAAACAAATAAATAAATAATAATAATAATAATAATAAAGGTGGCTTGAGATAGAAAACAAATAAGGGCAACCAATTAAAATTGCTAAACTACATTTTGATTTGCAAATCATAAATTATCAAAATGGGGAAAACTGAAATTAAACGTTTTGTTTGTTTTAAATATTATTTTGTCTTTACTTTGCAAATGTTATTACCAGTATCACATTTCAGTGCGCGATCACAACATATGCTGATGCTGCAGATGTCTGATGTAAGTCATGACTTTCAAAACCTTCCCATGAATGCCGGAGAGAAAGACAAACACGTTTCTGTTCATTAATATAAAATCGAAATTGTATTCACAAACGTCTCCATGATCCGAATCAACAACACAACTAATCACAATAACAACGACGGAGTAACCAACGTCTTTGCAGCAGACATGCAGATTGCGCCACACAACCCAGTGGCCAGTGTTTGCGGTACCAACCCTGCAGGATGATGAAGCCCACCAGTCCGTCCAGGTTGATCTGCTCATGGTGCCGCTCCAGGAAGGTTGCTGCCCTGGACAGGCTGCCCAGGATGTCGTCGATCACCTCCGCCTGCGACGCCCACACTGCGGCACACAGAGCCGCCAGGGCCGCGGCCAGCTGCCGCCCCGGGAACCGCATGTTGCCACTCGTAGCTCCGGGACGGTGCGCTGAGGAGGGCTGGAGAACGACTGCACAACATGGGGCAGGAGGAGTGAGGAGGCTCTGGAGGAGCATAGGTGTGACGTCAGAAAGAGTGTCATTATGAAATGCTGACTTCTTGATGCGATGGGGTTGTTTTAGGGGGAATTTTAGGAGCACAAATTCCCTAATGAAAAGATTCCCGCTAATATAAACTACAATGTTGGACAACAAACCACAGAATTTGCAAGTTGATCAGGTTCAATAATAAGACAGGAGACCAAGTGTCAGGCTGATAGCTCATAGTTTGTTTATTTGTTTGTTTGTTTGTTTGTTTGTTAGGGCAGATGCAGTTTCACAACCAACCAAAGAACAAAGTTTTCGGTCTTTTGTTTTTTAATAGTAGAATGGGTTTGGCTTTCTATTCAACATTAAGAAATACAGTAATGTAACGCTAAGAAATCCATGGGTGGTTAATATGAAAAATCTGGAGGGGAAAAAATAAACTACCTGTTTATTCTAATAAAGTACCTTATTTTCATTCTCATGTGCTGTGCTTGGTCCCCTCTTGACGGTAATCACACTCATCAGGATTGGCCACTGTTTGAATCGGGCGGTGTGCAAAATTGTGAAAATATTAAACAGACAAGTTTATCGCAAGTCGTTCAAAGTCCGGATTCGTGGCTGATTTAAGTGAGTAGCATGTTTTTCTACTCGCTAACATTAATTTCTCAGGTGCGCCAACGGTATCTTCCCGTCCTGGACAAAACTCTCCACGGCCCCTTTAAATCTGAAGCTCCACCCCTCCCCCCAGCGTCATCAAGCCACGTCATCGTCACCGGTTCCAAACAACCATGGCGTCTCCCGGCAGCAGGATGCTGCAACTCGCTGCTTTGCCGCTTTTTGCGGCGCTTTTTGCGGCTGGTTTCGGTCTGACGTGGCCACCGGTGTTTCTGGTGCTTGTCGCCGGGTCACTGTGGCTCTCGGTGCGGGCGCTGCGGCGCCGGGACGCCGGGACGGAGCGGCGGGTGTGCGTGCTGGTGCTGGGGGACGTCGGTCGCAGCCCTCGGATGCAGTATCACGCCTTGTCCCTCAGCAAACACGGATACACGGTCACCTTTGTGGGCTATTTGGGTAAATACCGACACACGGGACTTTATAATTTGTATAAATGTTCATTATATTGCCGTACTTCTGTTACGAACGTTAATAAGACACGGAAGCGAGCAAATATCTCACTAATGACCCTAAAAGATCTATATTTTTTTAATTATCTATTTATATTCCGACCATATATTTGCTGTATTTTAGTTGTACAATAATTCAATTTAAAATTGCAGCTGCAAGCGTGATATTTCTGTGGTGATTTCAGAGAGCAAACCTCACCAAGATGTGCTGAACGAGGAGAACATAAAGATCGAAGCCATAACGGAGGTGAAAGGTGTTCAAGGTAACTGGCAACTAGTTCAGCTGGTTTATGTTTTATACCTAGTCGGGTACAAAGTGTTGTCTTGTCTCACGAGGAATGTGCCTGCCTGGGGTCTGGGGTGAAGTGATAACACCTCTTCCGCCTTCCAAACTACTTTCATTAATTATTGAAATGATTCATTGTGTACTTTTTTCCCCTCAGTGGGACCAAAAATCGTCTCCTACGTGACGAAGGTGCTGGTCCAGAGTCTGCAGCTTCTTCTCGCGCTGTCCAGGATGGAGACACAGTCGCACGTCCTCATGCAGGTATCCAATGCATCTGGAGTCGCAACCAATGTTGCTCCATATTTGTGGCAGTCCTCACATGATGACCGAGCTGCGCTGCGGTTCTTTGTTTCCCAGAATCCTCCAGGCCTGCCCGGCATCGCCGTGGCGTGGCTGGTGTGCGTCTTGCGCGGCAGCAGACTGGTCATCGACTGGCACAACTACGGCTACACCATCATGGCCCTGAGCCACGGCCGGGGACACCTGCTGGTCCGGATGGCCAAGTGGTGGGTGCTGGTTCTGCAACCGCTGATAGACAGCTTTTATTTCGGTGTATTTATTTGGTAAGAGATTTCAGCTTTGGTGAATTTCTGCTCCTTGGTTTCCAGGTACGAACACTTCTTTGGTCCTCTGGCTTCCCACCACCTCTGTGTCACCAACGCAATGAAGGAGGACCTGGAGAAAACGTGGGGCATCAGGTGAGACGTGTTTACATCTATTGACTATATCCGCATCTAAGATCTTTGTTTTTGCTCGTCAGTCTTCCACTTTGTTGCTATTGAATGCCTTTTGTCCACCAAAAAAGCCATAGACGATCAATCGGAGATTCCGCTTTAAAACCTTTGATCTCTCGTAAAGTGAATTAGTTACACTCACTTCACTTCAGCTGAGCTGATTGGCGGATCCTTCGTGCAACTGCAGGGCGACGACGCTGTATGACAGACCCGCCTCCATCTTCAGAGAGACCCCGCTGAAGCTGCAGCATAAACTCTTTGTGCAATTGGCCAACACGTACCCTCAGTTCCGCAGCAGCAGGTCAGAGATCCCTGAAGTTGAAGAGACACTAACCCCATGAAACTCGCTGCTCCAGCTGATCAGTTTGGGCCTTTTTCAGCTCGGACGTAGAGCGCAACGAGGTGGAGCAGACGGTTTTCTCAGTGCGCAATGTCACTGATGACACAGTGACGCTGAAGTCCACGCGTCCGGCGCTGCTGCTGAGCTCCACCAGCTGGACCGGTACAGAGACGTTCCACTGACTTTTCCTTTAGATCTTAAAGGAATCACCAGCCAGTCGGAAACTGTAGTTTATGGCATTTCAATTTCCACCTGTTGTCGTCTCCACAGAGGATGAAGACTTTTCCATTCTGCTGAAGGCTCTGGAAGGTAAAAGACCTGCAGGCATGTTCAGTTCTTGAAGCTCTTGACGTTCTCCAGGTGTCTCACTTCACGCTGTTCTCCACAGAGTATGAAGGCTTCGTAAAAGGTGGAGCTTCGTTGCCGTCTTTAGTCTGTGTGATCACAGGTGAGCCTCTGCTGCCTCAACTGTGATTGGACTGAGGGTTTTTTTTGTGAAGGAGTCCATTCTCACACCTGTGTGTGTGTGTGTGTGTGTGTGTGTGTGTGTGTGTGTGTGTGTGTGTGTGTGTGTGTGTGTGTGTGTGTGTGTGTGTGTGTGTGTGTGTGTGTGTGTGTGTGTGTGCACAGGTAAGGGTCCTCAGAAGGAACACTACAGGAAGCTGATTGACGCTCTGAGTCTGCAACATGTCAGCATCTGCACACCCTGGCTGGAGGCAGAAGACTATCCCGTCCTGCTGGGTAACTGTCACTGCGCTGGTGCACTCGTGATCTGAGATGCTGGACATGTAGTTAACGTGTGTGTGTGTGTGTGTGTGTGTGTGTGTGTGTGTGTGTGTGTGTGTGTGTGTGTGTGTGTGTGTGTGTGTGTGTGTGTGTGTGTGTGTGTGTGTGTAGGCTCAGCAGACTTGGGCGTTTGTCTCCACATGTCATCCAGCGGACTGGATCTTCCAATGAAGGTGGTGGACATGTTTGGCTGCTGCCTGCCAGTCTGTGCCGTTCACTTCAACTGGTGAGCAGACCGTTTATACACACACACACACACACACACACAGACAAATATCAGGTGATGAGATGTGAGTCTGTCTCCTCAGTTTACATGAGCTGGTGAAGCACGACGAGAACGGCCTGATCTTCAGAGACTCACGAGAGCTGGCGGAGCAACTCGGGGTGAGAAAGTCGAACGCGATCACAGCGCAAGTGTGTGTCACCAAATCTGTCGTGCTAACGTGACGTTTGTGTCTCAGTCTCTCCTGTCAGAGTTTCCCAGCTCACAGGGCCGACTGGGCGCTTTCAGGGAGAACCTCCGAGCCAGCAGAGGGCAGCGATGGGACGACAACTGGGACCAGAACGTCCTGCCTCTGCTCCGCTTGTCGTGATGGGCGGGGTTTACATCTGCTCACACGTTGGTTAAAAAAATCAGACAAAAGTCTGTAGTGCAAAGGATTGTGGGTCAACACAGGCACCCTGTCGACTTCCACTCGGCCAGTGGAGTGAAGCTGTGTGCATGTGTGACGGGCTACCAACTAAATCTATTGATTAGCTCCCATTCCAGCAACTGACCCAACCCGTCTGTCTGCTTCCCACCGTCACTGTGATTGAGACACACCTCACATCTTATCTGGCATAATGATATGAAAGGTGCACTGGATGGAAGATGTTTACACAAAAATCCGATAAAAAAAGTTATTTTTTTATTCCAGTCTTTTGTCCTGATATAAAAAAAGCACAAAACAATATTTTGAAATGATGTACATTTGTAAATAAAATTTTAAGTGCGCTACGGCGGCCGCGTGCGTAGCTGGATCATTTCTATGGTGGAGGTTCTGCTGTAGGGAAACACGTGTGTGACGGGAGCTGTTAGCACGTGGTGGTCGATGCCGGCGTCTCCTGCCAAAACCAAAGAGCCGGTGTCAGTACAGCACTGTGAAATAAAATCCCAATCGATGGTTGAATCCCTGAGCCGGAGTCAGACCTCATGGCGTCTGCTTCGTCTCCTCACTGCAACGCTCACTGGACAGATTTTTTTTTTTTTTTTTTTTTTTGCGTGAATTTTATTAAATTTTTTCTCACCCAGCTGCTTCTTGAAGCCGCCGTACGTCTCCGGGTTCCTGATGGTGGAGCAGACAAAGACTTGCGGGGACGAACGGCAGAGGATGTTGGAGAGCAGCGTCACCAGACTGGCCGCCACGTCAGGGTCGTACACCACATCTGCAGCGCAGGGGCGTGAACAGGAAGCGGTGTGTTAGCGAGTCTGTATGTACCACCACGCCTCAGAGGGACAAAGAGGGGTGGAGGGAAAACAAAGCCTCTAGATGGCAGCAATGCAAAACACAAAAGTTGTTGTTTCATTTGTGGAAAAAAAAAACAACCCAATGCAACCTGCAGCAATGACCACATCGGCGCCGATTTGCTCCAGCCGCTCCTCCGCTGCCTCCGTCCAGTCCAGTTCCTCCACGCTGACCCGAGGGGTCGTCCGCTCCACCAGGCCGTTCAGCCGGACGTTGTCCTTCAGCCTCTGCAGGACGTTTGGGTGACAGTCACTGAAGACGTATCTACTGGGGTGACAGGAGCGACAGATGGCCACACCCGTCAAGCCTGCACCGCTGCCGAGCTCCAGAACAGTCCTGGGACACACACAAGAAAGGGGTTAAGAGTGGAGGACAGTGTTGTCGTACTGGAGATTGGTCTTGGTCTCGAGACCGGTTTTTAAGGGTCCCGGTCTTGTCTTCAGCACTGTGGCATTTTTACTGGGTCTTGTCTCGGACTGGACGGACTCTGGATTTTGGATCAAGACCGGCCAAGACTCAGCCAACACTACAACACATGATAGTAAAACAGCCGGGGGGTTTTTTTATATATAAAGTCTTGGTCTCAAAGCCAAAATGCCTTGGTCTGGTCTCGATACTCTCTAGTCCTGATAAGGTCTTGGTCTCAGTTGGTGCCGTCCGGACTGCAACACTAGTGGAGGACTCACTGCACAGGTTCCTTTTGAAGTTCTTAGCAAACCGATGAGCATGAAGAGGAGACGTTCGATCCACAAGGGTGCTGATCGGCACACTTGGGTGGCTCTTACCTGCCACTGAAGGTCTCCTGCCGATCTAATGCCCACTCTGCCAGGTAGAGAGCCGCCTCCCAGGTCACCAGGCCGGTGGTTCCATCTGAGATCAGAGCCACGTTCTCCAGCAGGCTCACGGCTTCCCCGCTGGGCTGCAGGAAAAGAAAGATACCAAGACCAGGGCAACAGAGTCTGGAGCTGGGAACCTTCCCTCAGAACGACCAGAGTTCCCCTACCAGAAGGTAGCTCTTGTAGCACTCGGAGGTGTCTTCAGCTCCAACAACCTCGGCGAGAGCGTCATACAGCTCGTCCAGGGGTTCGCAGCCGGCGGCTTCCTGCTGCGGTGTTCACAACAAGGTCAAGAGTTCACAACGCGCGAAGAAGCATCATCAGGTGAACAGACAGCCGTTCTGATCACTCACTCACCCGTCTGATGAGCTCAGTGAGGAACGACTTCCTGAAGCGGAAGGATGGAGGGAACCGACGGCACAGAGGGTGGAGACACGTCTGAGAAAAGGGGCAGAGCAAAGTTTCCGGGTTCATTCTGCTGTGTCTCATGCAGCAATGACTCTTCGAGTGAATTACTCACACCTTACCATTTTTAAGACCTCTAGAATCATGTTTGATGATTTGCTGCGTTCCAGCTCCCTTTCCAAAGTCTAGAAATGAGACACCATCACGTCACGTGTGTGTGAGAGATATGTATTTATTTATTTATTTATTTATTTTAAATGCATAGTCATTATAGTCGAAATTCATCAATAACATTTTTTTATAACATCAATTAGATAGTGGGAGGATTTCAGTAATCATAGGCTTCAAATGATGACGTGTAAAAGCTCGACCTGGTTTAATTCCTACTCACTGTCCAGGGAAATGATACAAGACGACTCATGGAGAAGAAGGATGTTTGGAATTCTCGTAAAATATCCGTTTTCTCTAGTTTGCCTTGCGGCGAGCACCCCTGACTCGAGCGCTCCATTTGCCATGTGACTGTGTTGACTTTCGCCTTTCCCACAATCCCCTGCGATAGTTTTCTCCCGCTAGAGCTGCTGGGTGTTGTAGTTTTACTTTCATTTTTTATCGTTTCATGCCACAAACAAAGATTTTTAGAAAAAGAGAGAGTGCGACTGATAGAACAGAAAATTGCTGTGTTAATATATTTAAAAAAAAAAAGTAAAATAAATACATAGCTCTCCGTATTTAAGCGCCATAGGGTCCACACAGTATTAAATTATCCTAACAACAACAATGAACAAAACATAAGCAGATGTTAATTTCAAAATATGTATTTCTGCTTTAAATAATACATTCAAATAATAATAATAATAATAATAATAATAATAATAATAATAATAATATTAATAATAATAATAATAATAATAATATGAATTAATAACACGTTTTTTGTTTTGTTGTTTGCTCTTCTCTGTCAGTGTCGTTCCCGCCTTTTACTTGCTGTGTCACAGCATCAGGAGATAAAACTCTCTACAGTTGGAGCCTCCCAGTAGCAGCTCACACACTGGATGTGTTCTGGTGAGAAAATAAGTATAATTAATATGATAAATATTGTTATTCTTCACTAGAATCATCTTTGGTGAACATTTAATTGAATGAATATATTACAATTCTGCTATTGTGTCAATTGTTTACATGGATTACTTAATTGATGTAATTAGCAGCAACTAGGTTTAAAATATATATTTTTCAGTTGTTTCTACAAACGTATCTTCTTGTCTTCTACCGTTCCAATTCAAAGTTATGTATTTGTCAACAACTAAATAACATAATTTATATAGTTACGTTAGTTAACATGAAGTATTTTTTATTTTTTATTTTTTTTTTTATGTTGGATGATGATCTGAACTGAATGAAACTATTGCGGTGTTCAAACTGACGCACCATAAAGTTCTTTTTCTCTCTGTCTCTTGTCTCAGTACCATTGTCAGGCATTTATTTGAACAGATTTATATTACAAAAATTTCTCCCGTGAAATAACACGTCATACCGCTGTGTTTCAATCGGATACACATACTTCCAAACTCTACAGCAACGTTCTCACTAAAGGTTCCAAGAAAATCTTGTTTCTCGCCGGAACCTTTAGTGTGCCGGACTGTCAACAAAGATGGCGCCGCACTGATTCTAATAAAACTGATTCCGCAGCCAAGAATGGAGGGTGAACGCTTGTAATTCAAAGGGTAATTATTACCACACCTCCTTCACACACATTTTGTTGTTTGTTTGTTTTTAACTATGTTTTTTTGTATACATTTTATGTTTGTCTTGTGTCACGTACATTTATCGACATCTTATTTTTTCAAGTTTGAGGGTTTCGGAGAACGTCCACTTGTAACCTCAAAGTTAGGATTCGTAAAGCCGTTGATTTTATATATATTTTAATTTCATTTCATTTTTAAATATTCAACAATTCTGCTGGTTGACGGCGCAGCTAACCTACTTTGACTCGCCGGCTAATCGACGTTTCTGCCATGGACGTCGATGACGGTTGTGCCCGAGGCTCTTTTTGTTGCCACAACAACGCGTCTGAAGCTGAGTAGTTGAAGGACAGTGGACGAGGTCAACTGTCTGATACAACCAAAGTCCTGCAGAAACTCTATGATATCCAGCCTGTCAGTGTCTGTGTTTTTATTGTCTGTGAAGACGGTCATTGCGCAAGAAAATCTTTCAGATTAGGCGGCTGCTGTCTGTAGTGCTTCCCATATCAGGTATGAACGGTTGTTTCCTGCAAATATTTTCCATATTTCTTGTTCGCCATGAGAGTAACAGGACGAGAAAAATGTAACTTACTGGGCATTGAAGAGGGTTTTTTTTTCTTGTGAAGTATGGTGAAAATAATCTTTATTTTGCTTCCAAATACCCAAACAGCGCAAGGTGACAGGACGGAGATTCGACAAAACTGCGTTTAAAAATGTTGTCTACATGTAGAATTCTCAGGTGTGCTGCACTGCAGAATGAAATCTTGTCTCCCCAGTTGGATTTTTTATTCTTCCGTCTCTGTCTCTGATCATAGGCAGAGTTGAAGCTGAAATCATGGTGCTGAAGATATTCTTCCCGCAGTGCTGTAATCTGGCCGACAGCGGACTGCTGGTCGGCCGCTGGATCTCTGGCCACAACTCGGCTGTGGTGCTGGCAGTCATCCACTACCCCTTCATCCCAAGTCAGGTCAAAACCTACCTCCAGCAGGTCCGTGCAACTCCTTCCTGTCCAGGCAATTTAACTCCTCAGCAGTTCTCTGTTCCTCAGCTCTCGTCTCTTCCTTCCATCCAGATGCAGGCCCAGAGTGGAGTGGAGCTGTCTGTACTGGGCTCGTGGAGTTTACCGAAGGAGGGCCAGGAGGGCATGGAGAGCTTCTTGCGAGACCTCAGCACCATCTTCCCTCAGGAGTGCTGGCTGCAGATTCACCGTGAGGTGGGCAAGACGGGCTTCAACTGCAGGGTCGTCCACCGGGACCAGAGGAGGACGCTGGCGTCGCTCCAGAAAGATGTCGGTGAGTGAGAGCGCTCAATGTGTTTCCAGCAGATTAAAAAAAATAATCCTAATCCTAATAACATTAATAATGATAAAGACATCATAACTACCTCAAGATTAAACATGTTGTCTGCTGGTTGTGATCATATCATTCAAATGTCCTGTCCTATGCCTGACTAGATGGAAAAATAGCTCAGCTGGAGACCAACAAGGAGACGTTTGATCGGGGAGATGTAGAGGATGGAGGACAGGAAAAGCAACAGGACAAGGAGGATGAAGACAAGGTGATCTTCGTTCACTACGAGCAGAGGAAAGTCATGCTGTCGGAACTCCATCCGCCTGAGGCTCCAGACTCTGAGACGGAGCCGCCCTCTGAGCTGAGACAGGTAGGAGACGATGCTGTGACCCATCGCCACTGCTGGTTACAACTGGCTGTGAAAACCTAACATGGACCTGCTTTCTCTACAGGTGTTCCACACGGTGGCCCACAGCCAGCCCCTCTACTTCCTGGACAAGTACGACGACGGGCCACTGAAGTCGACGCACTGGCAGTCAGAAGGCCGAGAGGCCAGCATCATCGTGGAGCTGCTCAAACAGGCGACGGTGCCACTCTGTCTGCTCATCAGCTGGCTGCTCTCCGTGTGGACGTGGATCTGTGGCCTGCGGTGAGGAGACAGGCGGCCGACGAATCCCCTGGAGACCTTCAGAGTTCCCCTGGGTGATCACCGTGGCTACTCTTCCTCTCTGCAGGGTCTTCAGCCTTCAGCCGGTGCGCTTCCTGTCAAGCAAGCTGTCCACCTGCAACCAGCTGAGCTACAGGACCGACCACATGAGGGCGCTCAGCTCAGTGAAGTCGGCTGCAGAACACGCACACTTTATGAAGTGGGTGATAGCCGAGTCAACCGACACCGTCCCTCCAGCTGAGTCTCTTTCAGTTTACACAAGGTCTGTCTGTCTGTCTGTCTGTCTGTCTGTCTGTCTGTCTGTCAGGAAAGCCAACATCATGGTGTCCTTCCTGCTGGACGTGGCACTCGGCGTGCTGCTCATGTGGTGGCTCTACAGAGACGACCACATCGCCATGCTGGCCAACATGCTGGTGCCTGCAGCTGATGTGAGTTCCTGCGGCACTCTGTGCCCGGGTGTCAAGGCGTCATCACATAGTGTGGAATTCTCTCATTCTTCATTCCCAAGAACTTGCCTCCAGGGAGCCATTGGCAGCACGTTACTGCATGTGTCGCAGTAGTTAAAGGTTTGTTGAAGCATCGTGTTTGTTCTCCAGCGTGTGGCCAAGGAGCTGGAGGAGCTGCTGCAGTGGCTGATGGGAGCTCCTGCAGGGTTGAAGATGAACCGGGCCCTGGACCAGGTGCTGGGACGCTTCTTCCTCTATCACATCCACCTCTGGATCAGTGAGTCCTGCGGACACGCGCCGTGCCAGTGACATCATCCTGTTCCCCCGTCAGAGGAGGACAGCCGTTCACCTCCCTCCTCCTTTCTCTCCTCCAGGCTACGTCCGCCTGATGGCGCCGTTCATCGAGGGCATCCTGTGGTACGGCGGCCTGTCGGCGTGTCTCGGCCTCAGCTTTGCTCTCTCGCTGCTCTCTGACATGATCGCCCTGCTCACCTTCCACATCTACTGCTTCTACGTCTACGGGGCCAGGTGGGCTGTTTTCCTCCTCTCGGCCGCAGTGGGTGAGATCCCCTCTGGTCCCTGCAGGGGGCGCGTTTTTGGAGGCTACTGTCTCGTGTGCCGCTGTGGTTACAGCTGCTGATCAGTGGATCCCTCATTCAGTCTGTCTGAGCGAGGGGCCAGGCTTAACCTTGGCTTGTGTAATGACTCGTCCTACCACTAGAGGGTGTAAGATGATGCTGTCATTCTGCTGTTGTCAGGTTTGAATTTATTTTCAGTCGATGTCCCTGCAAGTTGGTCGTGGCAAAGTTGTGAAAATGTTCACCCAGAGATCAGCTGTGAACTTAATCCTTCATCTGAGTTGTGTTTCGTGCCAAACCATCAATACCAAGTAGTAATAATCAGTCTCTCCGTCCTGTTTCTGAACCCACTTGCTCATCTTTGCAGTGAGTGCATGGTAGAATATCTAGCTCTGGACATAAGACCTCAATGGTGTGGTGCCACCAAGGCGACACCTCCTAACCAGGTGGAGAATTAGTCCTCCTGTGGAGAATCGAGGAGCTCAGCGCTCAGCGTTATTTGTTCCTCTCGTCCTCAAGTATGTCCAGATTTTAGGCCGACGCGCTGATGTCTTCTGTTCTTGTTTCTGTGACCTCCGCTGATCTCTGATCAGCAGCGAAGCTGCGAGAGCTGCAGGCTGCAGAATGAGCGGGTATTCGTGGTGTTTTTGACTGAATTATGCATTTGCTCTAAAGATAGCTCCACCGCACCCCCCCACCCCCCACTTCCCTCCCCCTCTTTGCCTGGCACACTGGAACGCCAGCCTCCCTCTCTGCTCCCGCACTTATGTGACATCATGCAAGTGTGTGTGTGTGTGTGTGTTTAAATCTGAGCATCTTTGTCAGGAGAACTTATTAAATCTGTCAGTCTGGATCTAAAAATAACTGTGGGCACCGTCACGCGTTACTGATGCCACCTGAGATGATGAATGAGACTCGGCTTTGTAGTTTAAGGCACTAAACGTGTGTGTGTGTGTGTGTTTCAGATTGTACTGCTTGAAGATCTACGGCCTCTCGTCCCTCTGGAGGCTCTTCAGGGGCAAGAAGTGGAATGTCTTGAGGCAGAGAGTGGACTCCTGCTCCTACGACCTGGACCAGGTGCTCTCTCTCACACTCACACACACACACACACAGACACACACACACACACAGTCACAATCCCAGAGATAAAAGATGTTCTTCATTAAAGTGTTTGCCCTGCTTCAGCTCTTCATCGGGATGCTGCTCTTCACCATCCTGCTGTTCCTGCTGCCCACCACGGCTCTTTACTACCTGGTCTTCACTCTGGTGAGGATCACTCAGCAAGATGTTTCGTCTGAACTCTCTCAGAAAATGTGGCTCCAGCTCTTGTCTCTACCAGAGGGCCGGGCTCGTTCGCTGCCCTTGTTTTTGACCCCCCGTGCGTCCGTGTCTACTGCAGCTGCGCCTGCTGGTGGTGCTGCTGCAGGGCGTCCTCCACCTCAGCGTGGACCTCATCAACTCCTTCCCGCTCTTTGCCTCCGGCCTCCGCATCTTCAGGCCCTACAGGCTGGCAGGTACCTCCACCGTCTCGCAGCTTCTTTGGACACAAGTGACAGCAACCTCGGACTGATTTGTGTGTGTGTGTGTGTGTGTGTGTGTGTGTGTGTGTGTGTGTGTGTGTGTGTGTGTGTGTGTGTGTGTGTGTGTGTGTGTGTGTGTGTGTGTGTGTGTGTGCTGCTCTTCACAGAGGGCGTGAAGTTCCGGGTGCTGTGTGAAGAGCCGGGGACGGCGCTCCATCTGATGATGGAGGTGAGGCGACGCAACTTTGACTCTTTTTTTTTTCCAGGACATCCTTTTGATTTTATGTCACCGTGTGCACATTTCTAGTGGAGATGACGATTCCATTGTTTTGTTTCTTTGTCGTCTGCGACCCGGTTCAGACGAACCCTCTGAAGTTTGGCGCCTTGGTTCAGACGTACCGCCTTCCCACCTACAGCTGCTACCCCAAAGACTCGTGGCTGGCGCTGGTCAAAAAGCTGTTTGTGGGCCAGCTGGTTTACCCATGGAGACACAAGAGCGCCAAAACGGACTGAGATGTGCCGCAGCGACAGCGGAGAGGTGGGAGGGGAAGGAGTTAACGGGGCGGAGCCAATGAGTGGGAGGACGTAGAGGTGGGGTGGTGTTGGGAGGGGGTAACGGAGAGGTTAAAAACCGGGTGGGGTGAACAGGAGAAGAGGGATGGGAGTTCCTATACAGTCGGCGCACTG
The DNA here is from genome assembly GCF_046127955.1 of Nelusetta ayraudi. Classification (NCBI taxonomy): domain Eukaryota; kingdom Metazoa; phylum Chordata; class Actinopteri; order Tetraodontiformes; family Monacanthidae; genus Nelusetta; species Nelusetta ayraudi. The sequence continues at coordinate 375,477 of NW_027466244.1, forward strand.
CTCTATCTGATCAACTTGAGTAACGAGCCGGTGTTTGAAAGCACAACGTCGAGCCGGCAGGAACAGAGACAAACCGAGAGGAGAGGAGAGGAGAGAATCGCTGCGAGAAGATGTGTCGAGATAGCATCCTGTGTCATGTTGCCATATATCTGTTTTTTTATTCCCTCTTAAAAACATAACATGCTGAATTCTGCCAGTTTGGCACCTCGGCCGTGCCGACAGCGAGCACTTAGCGCCATATAGCGGACTGAAAAGTGCGCAAACAACTAGTTTGTGTTTAGTTTGTGTATTTCCTAAAATATGGAAGCGTCTTAAAAAATATTTTAGATTTTTACCCCTGTATTGTATTATTAACTTATTACTTATTATTGATGAATAGTTGCTTTTCTCCCAAGCTTCAGAACACAAGGATAAAGTTTCACAGGCTTTTCCCCTGTGAGGAGCGATAAAAGAGACCGTTTACCTCATTACATTCAAGTCTTATTTTATCTTTAATGTCTTCACCATCACACTGGGACATTTTGAGTCACCTGCTTGGGTATTTTCCATCTTTCTTTCTTTTTTTTTTAAGCCTAAAACAGAAACGGCTCGTCATTGGCTTGACAACTCAGGGTCAGACTGTTTTAAGGCTGACTAGAAGTAACTCAGGATGTTTGGAAATATTCCAGCACTACGTGCAGACAGGACCTTTTGGTCGTTGTCCTCCTGAGCCTCAGTATTCTGGGCCTGGGCTGCTGCTCTCTCCACTCGACACCACCGTCTCCTCGGTGGCGCTGTCTTTAGCACACTGACTGACACCTTCTCACACATGTTGCTGTTAAATTTAGGCCTTTTGCTTTGAGAACACAGGGAGCTCAACCGAGCAGGCGGCAGCCAAAAGGGATTTTATAGTCGGCTTCACCCAAAACACTCGACCGTGGAGCTTCAAGGGAGATTTTACCAACCGGCAACGAGATGATGTCTGTCCTCTGTCACATGACAGGAAGTACTCACTGAATGCTAACAAACTGTGTAAGGAGTCTTATGTCGGATCACTTCTTAGTCTTTTAGCTGCACTGAAAATTATTATTTAAAACCTGATAACTGGATTACTTATTATTCTTTTTGATTTCTTTGAAGTATGATGTTTTTAATCTTTCTGTTATTTAATAATGATGTTTCCACCTCGCTCTTGTTGCCATTTGTTCCAGCCAGTCACAGAAGGGAGACGAGCACTCTCTGATTAAGCTTAGTGTCACTTTGTTTTTCCCGTCGTCAACCTTATTTATGTGCCTAATCGTGTCTTTGACTTCCTCCTAAAAAAAAATCACCCGATTTCTTTATTACTTGAGTTGATTTGATTGTTAATTTTAAGCCAGAAGTCACTCACTGACCTGAGTTTGTGTCTTTATTTTATTGTATGACTTTTTTTTTCTTTAGTCTTGTTTAGTTTAGTTTTTAATTCCCGTCTTCAGTCAAATAAATGATGACCAACTGATCGCAGTTGTCTTTTAACTGAATGTTTCAATGTACTGTTCATTCCTCATTCCAGCTGTAACGCAATTACACCAATAATTTCTCCCATTAGATGAACTATTGAAGTACGCAAATCCAATTGCTTGCGCAAACCTCATGCCGAGGCATTTTCCAGCTAATCGTGACTGTGATTTATTACTTATTGATTCACTCGCAGCTAATCGGCGGACCCAATCACACTCAGGGTTTAGTTTCAGCAGTACAAGAGGATGGAAAAATTAATGGAAGTCAATCTAAAAATCACAGTGGCAAGTGTGTGTCTGTGTGTGTGTGTGTGTGTGAGAGAGAGAGAGAGAGCGAGAGAGAGTGAATGAGAGAGACACAGAGTAGGTGTTAAATCTCATGCCAGAAACTGAGAGGTGATTCATGATGTTACACATCAAAGATGACACACATACCATCAGACACAACTCGCTGCTGCAAACCTCCTTACATAAGACCATTCATAAAAATAAATAAGCTCTCATGTGATCACGAGGAAGACATTCTCTTCACCATCATAACCAAAAAGGTACATGAGGATTGCTCAAATATGATTATACTGTCAGTTTTGTTGGTTAATCGATGGAATTTCATAGATGGTAAATTTCTCCCCGTCTGTTTGCGGGACGAGGGCGGAAGAATCTCGATCACACCTTCAGTGTAAATGCGTTGGTGCCAATTGTGAGGTTCAAATATCACAAAAGAAAAAAAAAAACAAAAAACTACACAATCGCGTCAAAAGGACTACTCAACCGCTTTCATGACCCTCCAACAGAGTCAAAACTGCCACTTTTCCACAGTCACTGTAGTTTTGAGCTACATCTTCACAGTGTTTCAGTTGCCTGGAAGGATTCCTTTGTCATTGTTCGGCCCCGAATGAAGCCCAGAAAATGAATCATCTTTGTTTTCCACATTCTCCTCACCATCTGCGCATTGTTGACAGCCTGCTCTGACGGACGTGTCGCACCGACCAATGGACGGCCCGGCTGTGAGTCGCTGTGGCGACAGTAGCCAATCACCCGGCCGGAGGGCGGAGCTTGGACCGGGAGGGCGGGAACGGACGGGAGGCAGCAGCCGAACTGTCAGCGCTCCGCTCGGTTGGCTGCCTCACTGTTGTTGTAGCGCCGGAGAGGCTCCGCACCACAGCCGCTGTGATTATGAACGATTATAATGGAGAGAAATGAAAGGATGTCCGATTGAGACGATGCACTACTTCAACGGAGATTCACACTGGACGTAGAAATACCTGCAGCGACTGATACAACCACATATATGTATGTGTTTTTTTTTTTTCTTTCTTTCCACGGAGGATTGAACGCAGTCAACTTACGGGACTCATCGCCAGCCCGGACTAAATCAAGACAAGAGGGGGGCCTCAAATCACAAGAGAACGTCGGTCAAAGTTGAGTCCCGCTAGCCAAGTTAGCTTTTAGCGGAGCAGCAAAATAGCCCACACTCCTTTAAATACGCAAGTGGGCTTGTTGGGGCGCACAATGGCAGCGTTTTGTGCGTCCGTGTGTGGCCCTGCGCAGCGTGACGTTGTCTTTTCACAACAATCGTCTCCGCTCGCTGCTTGAGTAGCTTGTTGTTAGCACCGGTGCTAAGTGCCGCTTAGCTCCTTAGCTGCCACGACTAGCTCGTTGTTCTCCTGCTAACTTTGCCAGCAAGGTTGTTTTTTAAAAAAAAATAAAAAAATAAAAAAATAAATAAAGGGGGGAAAGGAAATCGGGAAAGACAAATGAGAGCCGAGATTTTGGATTTGTTTTGCCACGCAGCTTTGTTGTTAGTTATCCGAGCAGCTAGTTGTGCGGTAGCCGCATCTATAACAGGCGTTCATAGCTTAGCAACTGATTAAAAATGATCATTTTGGACAATAAGCTGTGTGGGTTTTTTTTAATTTCCTGCAGCTGAGCTCCCGTCCAGGTACAAGCCTGCAAGTTTACCCTCATGCTAATGCTAAATGCTGCTCTGTTTCCAAGATTCATTTTTCTGTTTTTTAAACCCTCGAAATAACTTGTCCGTCATAAGTTTGAGAGAGGTTGCCAGGTGCTTACATCCCGTCCCCCTCCTCCGCCTCATCCTCCACTGACAGCGGTGGAAACTTTCCCCTTTATAACCGCCAGGCAATCAGGATGCTTTTGCCGTCTGACTCTCCTTTGATGCTCCTATTTTTGTCGGACAGTGACCTCCGTGCACGCATTTTTTGAGGACTGTTGCTGTTGCTGGATGAGTTGAGTTGATGGGATGACAAACACCGCCTTTGTGTTGGTTTAGAGAGCACAATAACACACACACACACACACACACACACACACACACAGAGTGCGTGTGTTGCTGCTGGTTTCTCTCCCATCGGCCCGGCTGACTGGTGTGAAGGAGAAGTTTCCTGTTGTGTTGGTCGGCGGCCGGCTCAGATGTGAGAGGCGATGGGCAGCCAGGGGAGCCCAGTGAAGAGCTACGACTACCTGCTCAAGTTCCTGCTGGTGGGAGACAGCGACGTCGGCAAGGGGGAGATCCTGGACAGCCTGCAGGACGGATCGGCCGAGTCTCCGTACGCCTACAGCAGCGGTGAGTCGCCCCAGTCTCAGCTGACCTCCGGGTGGTGTGAGGGTGATGATGGTGTTCATCGTCATCTCGATGTTGTGTCTCACGTCTTCCTCCGTGTCTGTGCTCGGTCTTTTTCCCCACAGTTGTGTGTGTGTTTTTGGTTTTTGTTGTTGTTGTTTTGTGGTGTTTTATTGGCCCACAGCTAAAATCACATCCATGCCAGTCTGATTATTGCTTGTGCTTTTCTTCAAAGCTTCACTGTTGCCTGAAAAACAAAGCTGCCAACACCCACAAAGTGGAGTTAGTCCTGCCGAGAGTTGATTTGGCGGCGCCGGATGCCAACTGTTTTTTTTCTTTATATATAATTGATTCATCCCTTCTTCTATTCCTGCAGCAAAGAATCTGAAGCGTAGCCTTCCTCTGCTTTTGGTTTGTCAAAGCCGACGACCGCCTGAACACAGTTAGTAGCTTCTCTGTGGATTTGGACTGGTACAGAAGCCATTTTATTGTGGCTTTATTAGCAGATATGGCCATATCAGCATCAAGCTGTTGGTCTTTACAGAAGCCACCTTAGCTCAGCCCAGATATATATATTTTTTTCCTCCAAAACATTTTCCCATGTTCTTTGCAAAAATGTAATAAAAAAAAAATGCTCGTCAACTTAAACCACATTTTCCCCCCCGAAAGGAATGGAAGGAATAAATAGTTGGCCACATGTCCGTCTGTGTGGGCAGTCCAGAAACACTCAGTCGTTCCGCTGCTCTTGTTGCTCGCGGTGAGCGCATTTTTCTTTGCATCGAACGCTGAGTTTCATTGCCAGCAGTGGAAACGAGGGAGGATTTGTTACGCGTGGGCCAATTTTTTTTCCCCCAACATAATATTGTAGGAAAGTGAAAACGCTGAGCTGCATGCAGTGGAGAAAAATGACTTGAAATCAATGAACGGTCTTTCTTACAGGATAATCAGTTGTAATTAAAACAATTTGCGAGCCCTGGAGGACGCTGAGCTCCCCCAGCACTGGAAGATTGGTGCGTGCTGACCGGCGCCCCCTGCCCGCGGCCTGGGTCCACTGGATCTCGGGGTTCCGATTTCTCTCCGAGGTGGATCTGGTTGGGATTAGCAGGCGGTTCCCATCCGAGACGCAGGCAGAAAATTCATTTTCCGTCTCCTCCCTCCAGGACGGAGGAGCGTGCGTTCATGAAAAATACATCAGTCAGCAGAAGGAGCGCTTTTCTAATGAAGCGGGCCTGTTGGCAGCGGCGGCGGCGTGCTGCACGTATTCCCAGCAGCTCGGCCGTGCCTTCACACAGCGCGCTGTTTGACTGCGGCAGGTGATGGGGGGGGGGGGGGGGGAGTCGGGGGAGGGGGCGGTCAGCATTACACATGGATTTATTATAATTTATTTACGTCCTGGTTGGTTATACTCGGCAACATGTGCGTGTGTGTGTGTGTGTGTGTGGGGGGGGTGTTTCAAAGCTCCCGGAGGGGTGTGGGGTGGTGGGGTGGGGGGCGTTAATTATAATTTCTGTCCATTGTTTTGTGTTTTAAAGGGAATTCAGAGCAACGTGCGCCTGATCACCGCTGCACGCGACGAGTGATCCAAAGGTCATCGTGATAGCGGCTAGCTAGCGAGTGTTTGGCCTCCGTTCAGTTACTGTCTGAAAGTGGCTTGGAGACAGTTGGAGCTTCGTGTCTCGCCTATATTTTTGAGCTCAGTCATTTTTCTTTCTTCTTCTTCAGATCAGTGCTGAGGTAACAAATCCCGGAGAGCGAGAGTCGTTCGCAGTGCTGCGGCAGACAGCGAGCCGATGCTGATATTTCAGCCTTTGTTAAAATCCGAAAAAGCCTGCTTCGTCGGGAAGGGCAGGGGAAGACGTCCTGGTTGACGTGGGCGAGATCAAACGGCTTCAAACGGCCTCATTAAATATGGAAGGCGGAGTGGAACGCGGGCGAAACGGGCCGATTGATTTGCAGCCCTTGAGCAAACGAAAGGGGTTAGCGCAGAGGGACGAGGGAGCGCTCGGAGGAGGAGGAGGAGGAGGAGCTAAATGTTTCATGAGGAGAGAATCAGGACATGGGGACGGATTGGCCGGCGGCTCTTTGGACTGTGGTTGGTTGGTTGATTCCCTCTCAGATTTAAGGGGCGGTTCAGTCAACGTTTCAATTGGAAGAAGAACGAAGGTCGAGATCCATCCACTGGCCCAGGGGTCGGGAACCCCTAAGAGAGCCAAAAAAATGAAATATTAAAAAAATATATATATTTTGGTGAGAGCCATAGATTATTTATTGTTTTTAATTAGTAACTCTTAATACAACTAAATACGGAGATTTCGCCAAACTGGAGTCTGAAGGAAGCGCTGTGGCCGTTTCCACGTCTAAACCTCCTCTCCTCTCCTCTCCTCTCCTCTCCTCTCCCTCTCCCACTGTGTCTTTGTCCGCGGTGCGTGGCGGCAAACATCCTGCCATCAAAGTGTTGTTTTATTGCAGTGCAGAGAAGTTAAGTGTGAGAGCGAATTACGAAAGCACGGCGTGCGCGCAGTGTCCAGAAATGCTGCTGCCTGCGCTAAACTTGAGCCCAGTGGCACTTCTGCTTTAATTGTGCCCTTTGATTATCAATTCACCCAGATTGCCACACGGGCTTCAGAACTCTCTGTCAAAGCTAAATATATATAAATATGTCTTCTTCGGCCAAAGGGTTTGCGCTGTATAAATCAGCTTGCTAACTCTCTGATTAAACGGCGGGAAGTTCTGCTCCACCTCACCATGACTCGTGTAGGCTACCGCATTTAATCCAATAAAAATAGAGGTGTGGAACCCTCCCATATACTGAAACACAACTGTGTTCGGCTCCAGCAGGACAAACCTCAACTTTTGCGGTAAAAAAAAAAATACTGTAGCCGATAAAATGCACGAGAATTATTTGGGAAGATTACTTTTAACACTGTGATTTTTGTAATGTTTTACTTGACAATCAGCGGAGTTCTTCATTAGTTGCGTTAAGAAAGGCCAGCTAAGATTTATCTGGCTCGCGAGCCATAGGTTCCCGACCCCTGCGCCAGCCGTTGCTTGATGTTTGAATATCTGCTTGAGAAGAATATCGCGCTGACCAGGAAGTGGTTTTGGGTTCTGTAACCAGGAAGTTGACCTTTGACCCGTGACCTGGCTTTGCAGGAGTGTCCCGGTATCCCGACGCTCTGGAAGCGGCTTCCCGAAGCAACACCAGCCGCTCCAGTCACTTTTCTCCCTGTGAGGTCATGAGTGGGAGGAGCCTGTCCCTTGATTGGCTGTTCACTCTGTGATAGGAGGGCATTTTGAATTTCACACTCGGTTGACGCGTGTCATCAGATAAGACCCTCCGCCATGCAGAGAAGCCCATTAAAATGCAAAGGAGACTTTTTTCCACCGCGGCTGTCAGAGTCTGGAATCTGTTCCCGGGGATGTTGGATTATTCCCCTTGGGAGGGGGGGATGGGATGGAGGTGTGTGTGTGTGTGTGTGTGTGTGTGGGGGGGGGGGCTCTGCTCTGTGGCAGTGGACTCTCCCCTCCCCCAACCCCTCCCCCGCAGCTTCAGACCGTCAGAAGGTAGATGAGGTGTTGAAGCAGCTTTAATCCTCTGGGAGGATGCAGTCGCACGACCTCGGATCAGCGTCTCTCTTTCTCCCAGTCCACTTCCATACAGCTTGTGTGTGTGTGTGTGTGTGTGTGTGTGTGTGTGTGTGTGGGGCGGGGGGTGTTATTCTCACCTGGTTCTGAGATGTTCACTTGACCGTTACTGATGCCGTTATTAGTCACGAGCCGCTACTAGTTAGCATCAGTGTTGCAAAGTAAATAGCGAGGTTATGCATACAGTACATCCATGAATATATGTGTATACTCACACTACCAGTCAATAGTTTGGCCACTCACTTCTGATTGAATGGGTTTTCTTTCATTTTCATAACCATTGACGTCGCTCGTTGTCACTCAAGGCATCAACACTATGAATGAACGCATATGGAATGAATGAATGAATGAACGAAAGGAAAAAAAGTGTGAAATAACTCAAGCAAGGTTTATATTTGAGATGATCTCGAGTCGCCGCCCTTCATATAACATATATACAACACAACACATTTAGGTGTCGAACATTTTTCCTTTTGCCACATCAGTCCACGCATCTCGCTCGTATAGTTGATGTCTTCAGTGTGAATCTACAGTGCAGAAAGCAGTCAGGATAAAGAAGAAGCCGGTGTGTTCACACTTGTGACTGGTAGGGGATATGAATACGTAGAAAGGGACACATATGAGTGATGTTTGAAAGGCAAAACAGGTAAAAGTGACGGAATGCATCCATTTGCGTTTTCACCCGGGATGGAGCTTCTGTCTTCTCTGTTAGATGGACTAAGAATAGATGTTCCCACACACACACACACACACACACACACACACACACACACACACACACACTTCAGATCCTGGACGGGACCGTCAGCGGTGTGGAGATGAGTCGCGGAACATCAGAGGCTTCGCAGCATCTTGGAGGACGTTTGAGGGAGCAAAGCATCCCAGAATAGACGCTGCAGCGACATGAGAGCGCGCATCGGCAGCGCTATTGATTATGTGGGATATCTGAGTCAGGCCTGGCAACCGGCAGAGAGGAAGCACTTAGTCTTTCCGATGCGCTGCACTCAGTGCGATTCAATTAGAGAGTCCGGAGATCGGCAGCAGCTTCGGGAGGTGGCGGCTAACGTCGTTAGCTCGCTGTTAGCCCGCTGTTGGCTGCCACGTGCTGCCGCCCGAGTGCAGACACTGTTAATGCGTTGTGTTTCTCACCCCCTGAGGAGCCTCGATGCTCAGACCTCAACGCTGACAGACTCTGAAGTGGTGCATGATGGGTAATGGTTGGCAGGCGGAACAGACGACAGCGACGCTTCATTCATCCAGACATTTCTTATTTTGCCCTTTTTTCGCAGTGATTTATTTTTTATTGAACTTGTGATTTTTTTTATTTTTTTTTATTTTATTTTTTTTGTAATGAGTGTTTCTGGAGTGACTAAAGTTTGGCGCGTTGGGAAGCAGGGAGTGAAGCTGGTTCTCCCGGCAGGGGGGGAAACTGCTGAAGCTGACATTTAGCCGTGAGCGTGTCGGGGCAAGGAGAGGCGCCTTTCACAATCGCACATTAAAGTGTGGCCTGATGTTGACTGGAAAACACGCACGGAAAGTGATGTTACAGCAGCGGTGCGAGCCGAGCGTGTGGTGACACGGAGCAGGTGCAGCAGCAGCAGCAGCAGCAGCCAGGCAGCTCGCTGGGAGTGGAGCTGAGCCACAGCCAGCCAGTTCTGGTTCTGGTTCTGGTCCTGGTCGTCCACGCTGACGGCCTCCCTCTGTCTCTGCAGGTATCGACTACAAGACCACCACCATCCTCCTGGACGGCCGCAGGGTCAAGCTGGAGCTGTGGTGAGTCCCAGCACGTTGTCGCGTTGTGTTGCCCTCCCTTCACCGCCAAGACACACACACACACGCACACACACACATGCACACAGGATTAGCCCTGTGATGTCACGTCCCTCCAGCGTTTTGAGCGCGTTGATGATGTTTCAGTGTTGAAACAGACACACAGCAGCTGCATTTCATAGAATTGCCCAAAACCTGAATATGGCCGTAATAAAAACTGCTGATGGAAGCAAATCAACTTGGAAAAACCAAGGAGACGGAATATTTTTTACAAGTCATGAAAGAGAAAAATATGACAATGATTCTGGACAGCAAACAAACATAAACGGACAAAAGCAAACTGGATGAGATTTCACGAGAGAGATTGCGTCCCGCGAGACGAACTCTGACAAGAATTACGGTTTATGCGCTTCGCACCCGTTTGATAGAAACGTCTGAAAATCGCAGTTGTGATTTGTCAAAACTTTAGAAATATCGCTTTTATTTTGCGGGAAAAAAAACGTTACGGAAACACAGCTGTTGCAGTGTTGGCAGAGTCTGGACCTGTCTGGATCAACCCCCCCCCCCCCTAAAAGGTGGTCTGGAGACGGAGACCGACCTCCAGCACCGCGGCACGAGCTGCTGCGAGCTCGTCCTCGTTGTTTGTGGCCAGACGCAGCGTCTCCACAAACATCTCGGCTTTTAGTGCGCGAGCTGCTGCCGCTGCGTGGTCCACGTCGGGCCTCGCTGCCTCGCCGGGGAGTCGAGTCATCGTCCTCTCGCTCCACAAGTGGGTCAGAGGAAGCGGCCGCTCCTCCCCTGTGGACGGAAACCTTCAACTGCAGACGCTTTACTTCTGTTGTGTTCGGGTCGGTCGTTCCTGATCCTCCTCACCGTCTGAGAATCTGCTTCCCGGCAGCCAGCTGTCAGTCCAGTCTAAATAATGACTCCAACGAGAGGAACCACAGTTTCTGGAGAAAACATCAAACACATGAGATCATCAGAAGTCACCTTTAGGTTTTTACACAAAAAAAAAAAAGCAAAACTTTTAACTTCTTTGAAGCATGTGCATTTTGCGTGTTGTGTTGTTGGTTGTGACTGCTGACTGTGTGTGTGTGTGTGTGTGTGTGTGTGTGTGTGTTGTGTCTCCTCAGGGACACGTCAGGCCAGGGCAGGTTCTGCACCATCTTCAGGTCCTACTCCCGAGGAGCTCAGGTGAGAAAGCAGCCAACCAACCAACCAACAAACAGCCCCAGACTGAGTGAAGAACCCCTGCTGCAGTGAGGCAAAGCTGCTCAACTGCCCTGTGTGTGTGTGTGTGTGTGTGTGCTTGCAGGGGATCCTGCTGGTGTATGACATCACTAACCGGTGGTCGTTTGACGGGATCGACCGGTGGATCCGAGAGATCGACGAGGTGAGTCGACCACGATGACGGCGACGACGGTCGGTTCAACGCATGAGTTTCTGAGTGTTTTAGGTGTCATGGGTGGAAGCCGATGAGCGACTATAAAAAACAAACAAACAAACAAACAAACAAACACCAGATTTATGGTGACGGGGGATAAATTTTGCATTTTCTCGCCACGACAAGCCGTGTGAGAACCTCTCTGACCGGGTCCTTCCTGCTGAGCCAAACAAAAAGGATGTCCGTGTGTGTGTGTGTGTGTGTGTGTGTGTGTGTGTGTGTGTGTGTGTGTGTGTGTGTGTGTGTGTGAGATATTTTTGGTCGGTGGAATGTACGTTTCAGTCGGGCCTTTCCTGCTCCACCTCCGCGCACACGTCGTCGTGGCTCGTTGGAGGCGTCACTTTTGAAAGGAAAGCAGTTTCACGCAACCGTTGGCAGAAAAGAAGCATTTGAGGAAGTTTTTTTAAATTTTATTTTTACCAAAATAACACAGAAAGAAGCCGCCCCGCTAGCTGACACAGAGTCACCAAACTGGAAGCACATCCGAACACGTGCAGTGAGATTTTAACTGTCAAAGCTAAAATCACTTCCTGGTTGAAATAGCTTGAAATATCCAAACATCGAGAGGAAGATGTAAAACGCAATGACAAAATAGAAATATCACATTAAAGTGGAATCCTGCCTCATAAAAACCCTCAGAAGATTTTCAGCCCGTTGCTGCTGCTGCTGCTGCTGCTGCTCACTTCCTGTGTGACCCCTTGACCCCTGCGCAGAAATTCCCGGCGTGACTAAAAGCGGCGTGCGGCAACAGCAAGAGACGCTGATGAGTTCTGACAGTCGGGCCGTGGCGTTTTCTTCTCCGGGTCGCTGCTCACGCTGCCCCCTGGAGTCCTCCGGGTGAATAGATAACGAGTCTTCGGGCCGCCACGTTGGCGCCGTGGCTGCCACCGCCGCCTCCCGTCACGAAAAAATAAAAGCAATACTTGTCAAATTTCAACAATTCTCGAGATTTACGTTTTCTTTTGTTTGTTTGTTTGTTTGTTTGTTTGTTTGTGTTTGCTTGCTGCCAAGAACGGTTGCCGTGTTTTTCTCTTTCACCTCCACCGTCCAATCATAGCGCGCCATTTTCACTGGTCAGTCAGCTGGTCACGTGACCCCGTACATCGCAGCCGCTGACGTGTAAATGTGAAATGTGAATTTGCGATATTCCTCTAAAAACCACCTCACGAGAGCATCGAAACCTTTCAGCCACGTTTGAGAGGTTTTTCCAAGTTGATTTGTTTCCACCACCAGGTTTTTATGATGGCCGTATTTAGGTTTTGGGCAATTGTAGGCCTGATGGAAATGCAGCTAGTGTGGTTAAAAAGATGAAACCCACACCCCCACACCCCCCCCCCCCATCCCCCAGATGTGAGAGTGTGTCCTCCTCTTCCCTCCCAGCATGCACCTGGGGTGCCGCGCATCCTGGTGGGCAACCGTCTGCACCTGGCCTTCAAGCGGCAGGTGCCCACCGAGCAGGCCAGGGCCTACGCCGAGAAGAACGGCATGACCTTCTTCGAGGTCAGTCCGCTGTGCAACTTCAACGTCATCGAGTCCTTCACGGAGCTGTCGCGCATCGTCCTGATGAGGCACGGCATGGAGAAGTTCTGGAGGCCCAACCGAGGTGAGGACTGGGGGAGGGGGCGGCGAGCGTGCGCAGAAGTCGGCTCTTCTGATTTGGAATCTGATTGGCTGAGGTGCCGGACGGTTCATCCAATTGTCGGCATTTGTTTGTGAAAGCTTTCTGACCTCTGACCTCTGACCTCCTGCCTCCAGTGTTCAGCCTGCAGGACCTGTGCTGCCGGGCCATCGTCTCGTGCACGCAGGTGCACCTGATCGACAAGCTGCCGCTGCCCGTGGCCATCAAGTCGCACCTCAAGTCCTTCTCCATGGCCAACGGCATGAACGCCGTCATGATGCACGGACGCTCCTACTCGGTGGCCAACGCGGCCGGCGGCTCCAAGGGCAACAGCCTCAAGCGCTCCAAGTCCATCCGGCCGCCGCAGAGCCCGCCGCAGAACTGCACCCGCAACAACTGCAAGATCTCCTAACAACCAGGGCGGATGGCGGTGGGGAGAGGCGGAGGACTTTGGATGGCGCTGGAGATCCCCAGGGGAGCGCTTGGAGGGCCCTCCTCCCGCCCCCTGGATGTTCTCCGGCTGCGCTGGAGGACCTTCACACCACCAAGGCTGAAGAAAGGCCACGCGGAGACTCTCCAGCGTCCTGCATGTACAAAACTCTCTCACCCTCACCACCTCCTCTGGCCACGCCTCTGATTATCTGCAGAACCAATAAGCTCACCACCAACCATGAAGACACTAACAAGTACTCGGGTCCTGGCTCGAGTGCCTTGGCTCCCAAGTTTTCCTGTTGAGGTTCATTCGAACGAAACGACAAAATAAAAGAATGGCAGGCAGAGAGGTCTTTGGACAAAGCACACGATGCTGCATTTTTAATGAGCGCAACTCTTTTTTGTTTTGTGTCTGTTTTTTTGTGAAGCACTAAAACAGCGTCGCGGGTGTCGCATTGAAGCCAAGCCTTCTCAACCCGCAGGGAAAATCATCACCGAGGCCATAACAAGTTGAAGCCACAACAACAGAAACCCTGCGGCGGTTTCATCCCTGTGTGTCGTCTCCTCCTGGCCCCGAGGCCTTCTGGGAGTTGTAGTTGTAGTTGGAGGAGGAGAAGGAGAGGAGAAGGAAAGGATTTATTCTCTTTCTTTTCGTCCATCAGGGACTTTTTTTTTTGCGCCTGTCCTGACACACACACACACACACACACACACACACACACACACACACACACTCCGTTACAAGTCCATGCCAAGTACATTAAACACGTGCTCTTACTTTATCTGCTGGTGCACAGTGACGCTGCTCTCCAGCTCTATTTTTAGCCCCGTCAGTGGTCGGCTGAATATTAAGTATTAATGTCAGATCTGGCTGCTGCTTCTTCTTCTGCTTCTTCTTCTTCTTTCTTTTTTTTCTTTTTTTTTTTTAATCACACTCATGTGAACATGAATTTCTACGTTCTATGTTTGAGTCGCTTGCGGGATTAATTTGCACATTCAGGGGGGTTTTGGAGCCGTTCTGAAGGTTGGGGTTGAAGATTTCAGGCAGTTTTTGAAAGTTATAATCCACATTGTTTATCCCTTCCATTTTGCACCATGTGTTTTTTTTTGGGGCGTTTTTTTTTTTTTTTTACCTCAGCCATCGTCAGTTGCCGGGCGGGGCTCTGTTAAGTGTCCTGTCTGGTGATTGGCTGCGGCCTGATGGGGCTCAACTTTCTACCCAAGCGTCGTCTCCAAGGACCACACTGCGTCTCGTTGTATTCTGGTTGACTATTGGAGGTGCGTTCGAGTGCGACGGGACAGCAGAGCGCTGCATCCCTGCTGAGGTCAGAGGGAATGTGTTGATGTTGAAGCGACGCTGCAGTTCTTCCAGCGGGAACACACTCCGACTACCCCCCCGCCCCCCCTCCCACACACACACACACACACACACACACACACACACACACACCCCTTCTGATCTGCGCCATCGCCTCCACCTCTGTATGTTGTCCCATGATTCATCGCTGCTGCTGAATAATAGATTTCCTCCTGCTGGATCTCCGGAGGCTCCGTCAGAAACTTCCAGCTCTGCTCCTCCCCCTCTGCTCCTCCTCTGCTCCCCCTCTGCTCCTCCTCTGATCCTCCTCTCCTGCTCCTCCTCTCCTCTGTTTTGAAATGGGGAAAGATTCTTTCCTGTCCCTGCCGAGCACTAAACCAACGGCCCGCTGGCTTCTGCTTCTGTGGATGAAGGCGAATTCAAATTGGTCTCTTTTTTTTTTTTTTTTCCCAACGATGATGTCGTGGTTGGAGGTTGAAAAGCAGCAGCAGGTCGATGGGGAGTTTGACGTCCAGTTGTTGTCCACCTCCTCCCCCACCTCCAGGTGTGTCGGTGATGTTTTATTATCGGCTCCCTTCGCCCTGTCACTCCATTAAAAAACACATGTTAAGATTCTTCCTTTGCCTCCCGGCTTCCTCAGTGTTTATGCACCATTTTTATAAAGTGTTTTTTTTTTTTTTTTAATGAGTTTTTCTGTCCTGTTTTGGAATCTTATGGCGTAAAGATGGGAATGTTTTTGCATTACATAAGTGGCGGTGCAAAGGCGCCCCCTGGTGGTGTCTTGTGTAGTAAAGGCGTGGATGGCGTGAGGGTGATGAGGTGTGAACACTACTCTGCTGGTCTGAAGCATGTGCGCGCGTGTGAGGACGTTCTCAGACTCCAGCCAAAGGACTTTTCCTCCTCCCTTTTTTTTAAATTATTGATTGTACAGTGACCAGGTGGGGGCGGTGTGAAGAGGAAGACTTTTTCACAATAAAACTATTGAATGTTTCCGTGTCTTCTTTTTTCATCGTCTCAGAGGGTTTGACTGTCCCAAACATTTCTGGATACAAACATCAAGCGACGCTCATCAGTGTTTAATATTACTGGAAGTAGAACTCAAACTTTGCAGTTGAAGTTCTGGATTTTCTGCTGCGTTGATTCAGAAAGCCATTCATGGCTTTGACACTACTCTTGTCTTTTAGAGCAAATGTATTTAACATTATTCTTCATTAGGATAACATTTTTGCTCAGGCATTGATTTCCTACTTTTTTCAAAGAATAATGATCTGCCGGGTTTTAATTTTGCTTGAGGACAATTAGGTAATTTATTTTTAGCAGACCCAGATTTAACATTGATTTCCATGTATGTATCTATAAAAATGTCCCTGATGTGGAACCTGGACTTTCAAAGACTTTCATGAAATGATGGCTAATTGGGTAATAATGGAAAACCATTGTCAACTATTTCTAAAAGATTTGGAGAAGATGAATATAAACTTATGACCTGTGTCAAAGTTTGCAGTCTTTCATCAAATTTACATTTGGCAACACGCCTTGACGTTATCTCGTCCTAATTATGTGTAAACAGTTGTAATAGGTTTTGTAGATATTGTGTAACTGTAGTTAGATTGTGTTCATTAAGTCAACTGTTTTTCATAGGTTTGTGTCTTTCAGAACAAACAGAAGGTTCTGTTTGTTCTGCCTTGATATGTTTTGGCAGACCTTCTGCCAGAAGTGTCACTTAATAATAATATCAGGAATTGAATTTATACAGCGCCTTTCAAAAACACACACTTGGTGGCGTCTGTGACTCGTCCTAATGAGTTGATAGGGGTGCCAGAATGTACACAGCAACGACAACAATGCGCAATTTGCAATGACATGACACCGCAGCAGTAGACCCAACCTTGTAGGACCCGGCCCCATCTGCCTTCAGCCTGCACCTGAACACGTAGTTTGCAAACTTGCCAAAACTTGCTTGTGCAGACAACATGCAGAGAAGTTATTGTGGGAAACAGCGCTGAGGTCCCGCGGACCCGCGGAATTTATGACTGCCTCAACGCGGCCGGACAGGGACACACAGCAGGCCAGATGTGGCCCGGGGGCCGTGCTTCGCGCAGGTCTGCTGTAGGGGCTAACACAGCGAACTAAGGTAACAATTAAGCCATGATGAATCCTATGAAGGCAGGCAGACTGACAGTCAAAGAATAATAATAATAGCCTAATGTTAATAATGCTAATAAATTGCTTGTATGAAAAGCAATACATTTTTTTTTGTTTCATCTGACAATATTTATTTCCACCATTTAATTGTTTTATATTATATATTGTGGCAATTTTTTTTCTTTTGATTTGGCCTTAACTATTCTATTTACTCAAGTTCAGATAATTTGCATTGCGCTTTTGTAATAAAGAACAGTTAGAACAGGAGAAAAGAAAGCATTCACGTCGTTTAGAATTTGTCTCCCCTGCATGCTGGAGAGGCCAACGGACAGAAGGAGAGACGCCACCCAACTGTCAACGCTGACAAGTTGGTCAAACATCAGCTGATAAAGACGAATCACACACACACAGCACCAAGTGTGTTTTTTGAAAGGCGCTGTATAAACTCAAGTTAGAATTATTACAATTGAGTGACACTTCTGAGGAAGGCGGGAACTTCACCAAAGCATGCAAGGTAGAACAAACAAGAGCCTTGTCTTCACAAAATAAAGACGTCATGTTTTTCTTTTCTGCTGCGTTGCCATTGGGTGGATCTGGGTGAGCAACACTATAAAAGCCCCTGAACTGCGATAGTCCGCAGAAGAACTCCTGCCCTTAGCTTGGTAAGTATACGGCCTCTAGTTTCAGCCGCCAAATTCTAAACGACGTGAATGCTTTCTTTTCTCCTCCGCAGGTTTCTCCGTTTGCTCAGACAAAATGAGACTTCACGCCGTCCTCGAGGGAATGAAGTGTTCTTCTCTATGGCACGCTGTGTGTTTCAGAGGGTGCCATCCAGTCGTTGGTGTTTCCCAAGGAGACCAGCAACAGCTACGTGCAGCTCTACCCACTGAAGCCTCTCAGCCTGAAGGCCTTCACGCTCTGCCTGCGAGTTGCCACCGAGCTCTGCGGCAGGCGGGAGATCATTCTGTTCGCCTACCGGTCGAGACGCTATGATGAGTTGAATTTGTGGCGCGAAAAGAACGGCAGGTAGGGCAGCGAGAACCTTTAGCTGTCTGAAAAAAAAAAAAAAAAACATCGTCAAAATAACTCAAGCGTTTCTATTTCTGTCCCTGTGCAAAGATTATCGCTGTACTTCAGACAAAGTGGCGTTCTTTTCAAAATGCCCGAGACCCTCAATGCCGAGGAGACCCACTTGTGCTTCACCTGGGACTCCGGGTCCGGTGCAGCATCCCTCTTCATGGACGGGAAGAAAAGCCTGGCAAAGATTTTTAAGCCCGGCTACACAGTGCCCGGCGATGGTTGTGTGATCCTGGGTCAGGACACTGACTCCACCATCGGTATTTTCGACCCCAAGCAGAGTTTCGTGGGGGAGATCGGTGACGTCAACATGTGGGACAGAGTCCTGCCGGACAGCACCAGGGGGAACGTTTTGGACTGGGAGGGCATAAAGATGGAACCCAAGGGGCATGTGAACGTCATTTATCGAGAGCTGTGAACGCTCACACGCGCAGTGTGACAGAGTGATGTGGAGACTGATAAACGACTCGCAGCCTCGGCAGTTTGCCTCCGCAGCAGAAACATGTCGCAACACCGTGTAACAGCTGCAACAAGCTGAATTTCTCTTGGCATGAGCAACTACCTACCTATCCATCCATCTATCCATCCATCTTTCCATCTGTCTTTGAATTAAAAAAAGAAGGTGTCGATGGTTTTGTGGCAAAGTCTCGCTGTATTGCTTTTCAAGTCAATAAATCAGATAGCAGGCAAAAAGCCACTGTGGTGGAATTTATCCAACTGAGTTATTCGCAGGGGGATAATTACCCGGGGAGCTCCGGTACGTCTGTGTTTCTGTCGGTGCTTTCGCACGGGATAAGTGAAGTCTGTATTTTACTCTATTTCACTGACATGAAGACCTGCACGTGATGCCACTGCGGTGCACGCAAACCGTCAGACGCCATCTGAAAGAGTGAGAAATGTTTCTGACCGCATGCTGGTATTTTGTGGTGGAATTTTTACTTCACAGATTATATACAGACACGGCGCATTCGCACGGGATCAGGATCCCAGACCAGACGTCCTGCGTCATTATTACAAATGACCAGAGGTCCCCGGGTATCCCGTGTCCCGTGCGCAAAGGGTTTCAGCCTGTATTTGAAAGCTCGTAGAATGAACGCAATTCGAGGTCAAAGGCTCCTCGCCAGTGGTTCCCCCCCACCCCCCGTGCTCGCCGCACGATGGCGACAGCAGCACGTGCGGTTACTGCAATGACACTTTGCGGTCAATCACGTCTCACGCGTCCAAACCATGACAGTTCCACCTATCGATGAGGCAACGCTGAAGCCTAAAAATGCTCCCGCATGGTATCATCGGTTGAAGTGTGTGTGTGTGCGCGCGCGCGCGCGTGTGTATGTATGATCTGTCAGCACAGACTAGCCAACATCAAGTAAATAGAGACTTTGTAAATGACATAAATGATCGGCTCGCACCAAAAACGCCTTCTCTCTCTCTCTCTCTCTGGTGTGTAGCCACCTCCTCGTGAAGAACAAACATGTACTTACTGTTGATGACGTTAATAACTCGCGTTATTGTCGTCGC
Organism: Nelusetta ayraudi; assembly: GCF_046127955.1. Lineage (NCBI taxonomy): Eukaryota > Metazoa > Chordata > Actinopteri > Tetraodontiformes > Monacanthidae > Nelusetta > Nelusetta ayraudi. Next base: position 394,506 of record NW_027466244.1, read on the forward strand.
GTCCTTCGACAATGCAGTAGTAGTAGAGGAACTCGACAAAAGTGATGTTAATTGCCGCATTCACCTGCACACTCAGGTAGGCACGGACGGGGTTCGAACCCGCGATCTTCGGTTTACGAGACCGACGCCTTACCACTTGGCCACCGCGCCTGGCGCTTTTCGAAGGGGAGACCGTGAATAATTCTGTGGACAAACCGAGTGGAACTGCAATTTATCGATGAAGTGGTCAAAGCTTTAGAAAGACTTGCGTTAGCCCGAAGCTTCCGACTTTACCATAGTATGGCGTCTCATGGCGGCAGCTGGTCAGACTATTAAAGGTGGCAAAACACGTCGTGGGCTTTAAGTGATGCTTACGTCAACGTAAACGCTGCTTGGGAGAAATATCGTCGCTGTTTTTGACAAAGTGTTATTCGATGACTAAAAAATAATTTACTAAATGCGTGAGTTGGGTCACATGTGCAAGCAGTTCACTTGACTTGGTGCTCGCCGGTGTGCCGGTGGAGGCGGAGAGTCTTGATCGGGAAACCGGAAGTGGCTAAAGATGGGAATCTCGGGTTACTTCTGAAACATGCTAACGCTTCGGATGTGTCACGGGGATCTAAAAGGCAATTTATAATTACAAGTAAATCCTCAACTGCATGGCTGCCCGTTTGGAGAAGCTCGCGCCGTAAGTAGATGTGACTCACGTATGAAATCAGTGCCTGCGAAAATGATCTCCACTGTAGCTTTGCTAGCAGGCTAAATGAACGCCACCAATGTTCATTCCTGCGCTGGGTGCGATACTTCAACGCTTAACGAGTTGGGCGAATCTACATGTACGCGGCATTTTGTATTGTCGTATTGTTTTCCGAATTTTGCAATATTTAGATAGAGCCTCGTTTCACATTTAATATTCCAGTCCAGTGATCAATCAACAAAATATGTGTCCACTCACAAGGATAAAATTTCTATAAAAAAAAATAAAAAAAAATTGTGGGGTGAAAACTACAAATCCAACTAAATAAAGCTGGCTGCTCATTTCAAGGCTGTGTTCAAATGTTTATTTCAAGTTAAAAAAAAATTTTTTTTAGTCCAACGTCCCCATCAGTGATGTATCCACAGGTCGACAATTTAGTCAGGTTATTGTTGTCCCAATTTCTTTTCTTCTTCTTTTTTTTTTTTTTAATAAATACTTGAGTAAGCCTTTTATTTAATTTATTTCTGAGATTTGACCAGGCATTTTAAAATGGACAGTGATTAATTTCATTTTATTCCACAAAGTTGTCGCAAGACTAGAAATATGTCTGTTAACAGCCATGGGGTTGAAGATCCTTTGCTGCCTAATGTTGAACTGTTGATCTGTCTCCTTCTCCTGGTGTTGACCGCTCATGCTGCAGCTGAGCCCCTCAGACTGCCTCACAATGCCGTTGGTGGTGGACGCTGTATGGGCGGTGTGGAGCATCACAGCTGGCGTCTACGACTACTTCCACACGAGCGCCATGGAGGAGAGGATCCACACTCTGGAGAACGTCCTCTCCATCCACCAGTTTGTCATTGCAGGCCTCTCTGCTGGTCTGATCCTTCTCATGACATACATACTATGGAGAAAACACTGATGGGAAGCTCTGTTTAACCAATAGTCTAGGACTAGATGAGGCATTTCAGTTTCACAGTTTTGCCCTCTAGACCCTCCTTTACGACCTTCAGAATGTCCCTCATGACGTCGCAAGCACCGAGGGGGGGCAACAAACCCAAAAGTGTCACGTCCAGACTCCGGAGACTGACATCTTATATGCTCTGTTGTGATTTGTCTTTGTTGTGGATGTTAAACTGTCAAACAGGAGATCAAGTCCATTAGTTTTAACATTGTGACAGTGGGTGATGAGGTGTGAATTAATCAGTTACATCTAGAGCAAGCTTATTACCTCGAAATTAATCCATGGCTTTTTGTTTTAGTCTTGTTTTTATGCCATAACTGTGTTAGTTCCTAATGTCTCTGTGACTGCTTGCATCATGTGTACCATTATATTATCTGGACTTGACTCTGACTCCAGACTACTGAGTTTTAATAACATGCTGTTGTCATGGTTTATTTTTTTTCTAACATATTTTCGGGGTTGTTTTAACGGTTAGATTTATATCCAAATGGGCCACTGCCTGCTGAAGAGCTCATTCAGCACAAGAATTTTGCAATGTCAACTGGCCACAATTGTGTGTTTTTAATGGTACAGGTCCAGTGGTATGTCCCACTTACTGGTTTGAACTTGAAGAATCTGTTTAACGTTGAGGAGGGATCTTGTTGCACTGTTACAGAAAAGGTCATAAGAAGTTTTTGTTGTTTTTTTTTTTCTAACCTTGCACATGTGCCTTTGGCTGCTGCGGTACTGTAATTATCCAGGTTCCATGTGGTGGCATAAAAAAAAGCTAAAACACTGTTTGGAAGTTGAAACACAGGAAAAACAAGTTTAGTCTCTGTTTCGTTTTTTCTCCTGAGGTGAAGGAATTACAAGTGAAGAGTAAGTATAGGTGACATCTTGTGTTATTTAAAATAAATGTATGTATGTTTAAACTGTCTAAAATAGCGTTTTGTTATTTTGTTGTCTGACAGTTTCAGATTTAAAGCTCTTCTCTTGAATAATTTATTTAGAGTACTTTCACTGCTTTTTTCTTGTGCTTGTTTGACTTGATTTTTGTGACACACTCCTACAACATATGGCAACGACTAAAGGGAATATGATTGAATAAAAAAAAATCATAATGTAAGTCTAAAACTACCTTTTGCTGTTTTTAATTCACCCTCATGTTGGAATGAGAATCGGGGATGAGCAGATGCTTTGCCAAGTGGGACAATAAGGGCTCATCTTATCTTGTCTTATCTTATCTTGGCTATTACAAAAGCCTGGATAGCAAATGGAGTAGATCACCAGAGTGTGAGAGGACTGTGTGTGCCCATGTGCTGTGCTATTTTAGTACTCTTCATGTTTCAGGGTCAGTGGTTTAGTCATGTGCAGGCTGA
>NW_027466244.1:400000-545000 GCF_046127955.1 Nelusetta ayraudi
GGAAACAGGCAGTCCCAGGGGAACGGCGGTGGAAACCCTTTGATTTCAGCAGTGTATTGGCTCATCTCAATCCTTTTGTCTCTTCAAGGGCTTTTGCTCGTTGAACCCCCTGACGTTTCAAAGCGCAATGAAAGTTAAATGCATGTTTGAAGAGGAACCGGGTCAAGTGTTATCTGCAGTGAAAGTCAACCGACATGTCTGTTGGCTGCTGGCGGAGGCGGTGGGGGGCGAATAGCAGCAGCAGCAGCAGCGGTGCTGTGGATCAGTCAGAGCTGCGATATGAGGGATGTTTTCAGTTAGGCTGCTTTGCATACAGACGCTGCACGGCGCTCGCATGGGGCCGCTTGTGGAAATGCAGAGGGCCTTGTCGCCAGTTGTTACGCGGACATTGCGCTAAGCATGCATGCATGCCGGGTTGTGCATTTTTTTGTTTTGATTGTGCGAGTGTGCCAAAAAAAAAAAAAAAGTACTCAAGTGTTTGAAGGACGTAGAGTGAGCCAGTCATCGCTGTGGGGGAGGAAACGTACCCACCTGGTGACACAGGAGCTTGTTTGACCAACATTGACCCCACCAGGCTGCTGAAAATCCCACATTTTAAAGAGCCACTTGTTGAAAAGAGCTTGTTTTTGTTTGTTGTCAGACCGTTAGTTGAATTCTCATTGAAATAGCAACAAGCTTTATAACGGAGTCTGCAGAAGTAAGGATGCAGTCTGGCTGATGGAAGTTTAGCTCTTGTCGTCACCTCATGCTGCTGCTGCCGCCTTCCTCCTCAGAATCCATTCAGCTGATTTAAAAAAATAAAAAATAAATCCATAATGAACAGTCGGATCACAGTGACGCAAAAAACAAATAGTGAAATCAGAGGTCCAATGTGTAACTTCACCTTCCTCTCAGTCAAATGTGTAGCAGATACCTGGCTTTGGTTTGTCTGTTCCATTCTCTCACTCAACGCTTATTTCTGTTCTGCCTCGGGACTCGTTCACTGACTAAAAATGGAAGCCGTTGGTGTGATTCCTGATTTGAAGTGGAGGCAGTGAACCAGGTGACGCGCCAGGCTGCTGCAGCTCAGCTCGGTTTCACTCCATTGCGCAGTGCTAAAGTGTAGCAGTCGGATGAAAACTGTGTTCACTGCACCAAACCAAAGGAAGAGGGTTTATGAATAAAACTGTGTCTCTGTTTTTAACGTCGTGCCTGGGAATTGGCTTGTGCTGCGTACTGATCTCCGTCTGGCTAATGTGAAAGTGATGCTTTCACCTTCCTTTTTTGTGAATCAGAATAAATCTTGCAGACAAGCCTGCCAGCTCACCGGCCCAATTTTTAATGAGTAAAAAGCAGGAGGAGCGTTGGTTCAAAGGCCGATCAAAGATTTATGGCGGCCGGCGGTGGTTCTCTATTTCCACGGGGCTCCACTGTGGCCTCACAGGTGTTTTCACTTACGCCAGGCTCATTCTTGCTGCGCTCGCTTCAGATAACGGAGGCTATTACGCGAGGTCACTAAAGCTCTCAGACTCGCTGGCAGTTTTGGGGAGTTGAGCATCGTGACGTTGGCTCGGGACAGAACAAAGCAAACGCTGTTCACTGGCACGAGCAGGAGACTTGGATTGATTTTTTTTTTTTTTTTTTTGTCTTAAAGGTTTTTACACAAATCATGTACAGGAGTGTGACTGAAGAAACAAAGCCGAGGCTATTTTGAAACAGAAAAAAGCAAAAAATTCTGAACATAACTTAAAAAAAAAAAAAAAAAGCCTCAAACTCTCACATCAAAGACAAGACAAGCATGTTTGATTCATTTTTCTGAAGTTGTATCAAAATTAGTTGCCTGTAGATATTTCTAAAAGCTAAATAGTAGCAGTTTCTGTGTTGTGGCTAACGCCTGCCGTTTGTCTGCAGGAAAAACGCCAAGGTGGACAACCTTTTGTTCAAGGTGGAGAGGATGAGAGGCGAACAGGAGACTCGCAGGTAAACCAGGTGCAGGGAGGATCAAATCTTTGATGCCTTCCCTCGTCTGCTGAAGATGTCGGATCGTAACACAACATTGCAGTGCAGCTCGATTTCATTGACTCCAAAAACCTTCTTGGAAGACTTCAAACTTGAACATCGTTATGTTTCTATCACAGCCTGGCCTCCAACCTGCAGCTCACCTTCACAGGCTTCTTCCATAAAGCAGGTAACTTTGACCTGGTCCACCCTCAAGTCCAGTCGGGACGCAAGGGGACTTTTATTTAGTTCCTCTTTGTGGTTTTCTCTCAGGGAAGCCGTCGCAGGACAGCGAGAACGAGCAGAACTCGGTGTCCCTGGAGGTGCTGCTGGTCAAAGTGTGTCACAAGAAGAGGAAGGTGTGTGGCAACTGACGTCGCGGCTTCTCCCGCTGACTGGCTGCGTTTCCATCACCCCTAGAATTGCATAAAACCTAAATATGTCAATAAAAAACCTGCTGATGGAAACAGCGAAACTATGAAAAACCTCTCAAACCTGACTGAAAGGTTTTGAGGCCCTCATGAGGTGGTTTTTCACATTTACACGTCAGCGGGTGTGACGTACAGGGTCCTGTGACCAGTTCACTGGCCAGTGAAAATTTTTGGACGGAGGGAGAAACAAAACATTTTGACAAGTCATCAAAGGGAAAAATATAACAAGCATTCTGGACAGCAAACAACATGGAAATGCAGATTTACGACAAAATGTTTTGTACCTCCGTCCTCCTCACTGTGGCGTCTGGCGGGACAAGATTGGATGAGAATTCTTATGCGCTTCACGCCTGCAAATCGCAGTTGTACTTTTTCACTTTTTCACTTTTATTTTGCAAAACAATGTCATGGAAACGCAGCTGCTGTCTCTCCTCGGTCCAGGACGTGAGCTGTCCGGTGAAGCAGATCCCGACGGGGAAGAAGCAGGTTCCTCTGAACCCGGACACCAGTGCCGGGCCCCACACCAAGTCAGGCTCCTTTCCCACCCTGCTGGTGCCCAGCAGCGAGTTCGAGCCCAGCAACTCCCACATGGTCAAGTCCTACTCGCTGCTCTTCAGAGTGTCCAGGAGCGGCTGCCCGCGGGCGCAGACCAACGGCCTGACGAACGGAGAGAGTCACCACAACCGGGGTGAGGCTGCGTGTGGAGAAGTCACGAGGAGGACGACCTGTGGACGAGTTTCTGTCCAAATGTTGGATCCTTCCGTGAAGGTTTTAAAGATCTGAAAACACCCTGTGTGTGTGTGTGTGTGTGTGTGTGTGTGTGTGTGTGTGTGTGTGTGTGTGTGTGTGTGTGTGTGTGTGTGTGTGTGTGTGTGTGTGTGTGTGTGTGTGTGTGTGTGTGTGTGTGTGCGTGCGTGCGTGCGTGCGTGCGGGGTTCAGATTTCACAGAGGAAGCGGTGAACAGGAAGAGGCGGAGCTCCTCGTTGGTGGGGGAGGAGGAAGAGGAGGAGGAAGGAGAAACCACGTTCGTGGCTCAGATGACTGTCTTTGATAAAAACAGGTGATTCTCCCACGTCCGTCACTGAGAGGAAGCAGCAGCAGCAGCAACGTTGCTCCTCCGAGCAGCAGAATCATGACGTGTCGTCCGTGTGTCCAGGCGCCTGCAGCTGCTGGACGGAGAGTACGAGGTGTCCATGCAGGAGACAGAGGAGTGTCCTGTCAACAAGAAGAGGGCCACCTGGGAGACCATCCTGGACGGGAAGGTGTGTGTGTGTGTAGTAACGTTGTAGTCAAGACGGCACCAACCGAGACCAAGACCTCATCAAGACTGGAGAGCATGGGCTGCTGCTGCAGTGTCTTTTAGGTTTCGGACCTGACGTGGTCTCCCTCCCTCCTGCAGTGTCTGCCTCCCTTGGAGAGCTTCTCCCAGGGTCCCACGCTGCAGTTCACGCTGCACTGGACCACCGACTCATCGGACCGCTCCACTGCGCCCGTGGCCAAACCCCTGGCCACCCGCAACTGTGAGAGCAACCACGACCCCAGCAGGCCGAGCACCCTGAGGGCCGCGCACGCACCAGGTGAGCAGGCGCACGGCGGCGCAGTGTTGTAGTTCAGAGCCGCACCAACTGAGACCTAAATAGAACCGAGACCGAGACCGTACAGCTAAGAGAAGAGAATGTTCCTAATTTTGGCCTCAGCTGTGTACATCAAAGGAAAATCACAACATCGCACAACAAGTTTTCAAGTTTGCGTCTCCACGAGTGGAACAGCGACTATTATTTTCAGCGAGGTATCTTTTCATAGTTTTTGTTGTCATGTTGCTGCCTTGGCAGTTTTGCTTCATTAAGTTAAAAAAGGAATTAAATAGGAATAATTTAATTGAAAATGCCACGCATGAACAAAATGTGTAAAAACAATTAAATAATAATATACATGTCTGAGTTCGACACTAAAAATACAGTGACATGTGGTTGTGAAAGATCTCAAAGTTCTGCATGGCTCTCTGGATGAGGAGGTCCAACAGAATGGGCGTCACATGTCCGGGTGTGCCAAACAGCATAACAAAGCAGCAGCTGGATTCTTTTCTGTTATGATCGTGTCATTGCAGCGATGGCCGAGTCTCGACCGGTCTTGATCAGAAATCCCGAGTCCGCCCAGTCCGAGACCGAGCAAGGACCCGGGATTAATGCCTCCGAGACCAGACCACAAGTCTCTAAAAAAAAAAAAGCGGTCTTGGGACTGAGACCAATCTCTCCAGTGCTCCAACACTGTGGCAACGCCGGTGTTTTACTGCAGTTGGATTGACTCCACCCTCTGTGTGATTGTTCTCTGTGCCGCAGCCGTCAAAGAGTCCCTCAGCGCAGACGTGCAGAGCAGAAGGGAGCAGGTCGCCGCAGAGCCGCGGCAGAAGCTCCGCATCTTCTACCAGGTGGGTCCTCACCTCACCTCACCTCACCTGGTGTTGGAGGCGGGAGCAGACGTGTGGAGCTGACAGTGTGTCTCCTCCCCCTGTGCAGTTCCAGTACAACAACAACACCCGGCAGCAGACGGAGGCCAGAGACGACCTGCACTGTCCCTGGTGCACACTCAACTGCAGGAAGCTCTACAGCCTGATCAAGCACCTCAAGCTGTCCCACTCCCGCTTCATCTTCAACTATGTGGTGAGACACACACACACACACACACACACACACACACACACACTCACACACACACACACACACACTCACGCCTCAGTAGCGGGAGGTATCTGATAGGGCAGCAACAATTAGTCGACATAACCAATTTTGTCGACTACATGCTGAAGCAACGACGCGTCGTGTTGTTGTTACTGTAGATTTAAGGAGGTCGGGTTAAACTGAAGTCCAGAATAGGCGGTGAAAATAAAGAAGATGATCGTGACGAATGTCAAAGATAGTTGGTGGTTGCAGCGCTAGTATCTGACTGGTCTCGCGTCTCCCGACGCTCCTCAGCCTCACCCTAAAGGAGCAAAGATCGAAGTGTCCATCAACGAGGGTTACGACGGCTCCTACGCAGGGAACCCGCAGGACATCCACAGTCAACCAGGCTTCGCCTTCAGCAGGAACGGCCCCGTCAAGAGGACGGCCGTCACCCACGTCCTCACCTGCAGGTGATCTTCGCCGTCTTACGCGGTGCTGGAGGCTGGAGGCGGGAGGCTGTGCTCATGAGTCGCGCTCCAGATGGATTCATTTTCTTTCTATTGGTGTTTTTTCACTCCCTCGTTTCCCACTTCCTCCTTTCTGCCCCAGACCAAAGAGGACCAAGGCGAGTCTCTCCGAGTTCCTGGAGTCGGAGGACGGCGACCGGGAGCAGCAGAGGCCCTACATCAGCGGACACAACAGGCTGTACTTCCACAGCGACAGCTGCGTGCCGCTGCGGCCGCAGGAGATGGAGGTGGACAGCGAGGACGAGAGAGACCCCGACTGGCTGAAGGAGAAGACGGCCAAGGTCGGTCGTCCCGGGGATGAGCGCCACCGATTGGCCCGTTGATGAGATGAAAGAAATGTTTTGACCACGTTTGCTTCTCACTGCAGCAAATTGAGGAGTTCACCGACGTCAACGAGGGCGAGAAGGAGATCATGAAGCTGTGGAACCTCCACGTCATGAAACACGGGTGTGTGTTGCAGTACTGGACATTGGTCTCGGTCTCCGGACCACTTTTTTAAGGGTCTCGGCCTCGGACTTGGCGGACTGGGGATTTTTGATCCAGACCGGTTGAAACTCAGCCAACACTGTAATGACGCGATAATAACAGAAAATAATCCAGCTGCTGCCGTTTTACGCTCTGCTGGTGACACCCAGAGTGACACCCTGGCCCATTATTCCTAGTTCATCTCTTTTGTAATTTTATGAAGCAAAGTTATTTTTTGGAAAACGGTTCAAAATAGTTGGCAAAGCAGCAAAAAGTTCAAGAAAATGATGAAAAGATACCTCGCTGAAAAGAGATGTTTCGTTCGGTTTAGAAGCAAACTTGAAGTCTTTTTTTTTTTCTTCTTCTTCTTCTTTTTTGTCATTTTTCTTTGATGCATAAAGTCTTGGTCTGGTCTTGATCTCGATGCTCTTGAGATGTCTCGGTCTCAGTTGGTGCGGTCCTGACTACAACACTAGTTGACTGAGAGTGGGCCTCAGCATGGTTTTATTATCTTCAACACTTGCTAGAACCATTTTTAACGAGGCCTTCGTGTCCACATTTTTCTAACCCAGTCAACGCCGATCCCCTGCTGCGGCCACAGCTCCACTCGACTGTTTGATACACGGTGTCTCTTCCTCCTTTCCTTCCCTCCAGCTTCATCGCCGACAACCAGATGAACGAGTCCTGCCTGCTGTTCGCCGAGCAGAACGGCGCGCACATCGTCCGGCACAACCTCTGCCGCAACTTCCTGCTGCACCTGGTCAGCATGCACGACTTCAACCTGGTCACCACGCTGACCATCGAGCGCGCCATGGCCCGCCTCCGCCTCCTCAAGAGCCAGCCGGGCCAGCGGGACGGAGCCGGGCTGCGGCAGGAGGAGGACGAGGAGGAGGAGGACTGGGAGACGGCCGAGGAGTCCCAGCCGGATCCCGATCCCGATCCCGACATGTCGGAGGACAGAGCCGGAAGCGGAGGGACGAGCAGCGGCTGCTCGGGAAAGAAGGACCAATCACAGGAGGGGAGCGCAGTGGCCGATACAGAGCAAGAAACATCCGGTCTGGACTAAAGGCGAGACCTTCTGGTCTGACTCCAGAGTCACTCCAGAGTCACCAGACAGCAGGAAGCCATTTCTTCTTTTCCACCTGTAAACCAGGCTCCACATTTCTGGATTATTGGATGTTGTTTTTCCTATGGGGGGGGGTTTTGTAGCTGACGGGCGTCTCTCTGGGTTCACACACGCACAAAACAGAATCGACCTTCAGCCGGCGGCCACGCTGTGTGAGAATGAGCCAATCAGGTAACATGATGTGCTTTTTACTTGACAGGAGCGGTGCCAACACGCGCCTGCGCTCCTCTTGCGGTGCTACGTCTTTGCGTTTTCTCATTTGTCGTCGGGTGAGCGAGTGCCTCCTGTGAAACGGAGAGAGAGAGAAAGAGAGAGAGAGAGAGAGAGAGAGAGAGAGGCGCCTGGTTCCCTGGAAGACGGCAGAGATGCGTCGGGGGTTGGAGGAAAAGACGCGTTCACCCGTTGCGTGCCGGTTCTGCTCACTGCTGATCTCGGACTCGTGTTGCTCCTCCAGGTGCCAGGCTCCGTTTTCACTTCTTTGGACGTTTGCTGCTGTTTTCACTCAAAGGGCTCTTGAAAGTGCTGATCCGTTTGTTTTTCTCCCCCCAGTTAATTTAAGCGATTGATGAAATAATGCCAAGTTTTAAAGGGCAGCCAGGTAAATCCATTAGGTCAAAGGTCAACGTTACGGAGGCGCCGTTCCCTTTTCTTTGCCATTACGTGCTTTCTTTGAATTTATGTGTGAATAATTAGCTTTGGATTACAACTTCTTAGGAGTGAGTTTTTCTCTATTTCTCTAGTTTCAGACCAAAGGGGGGAGGGGTTTTGCTGCAGATTTGTGTTTTTTCTTAAAAATAAAAAGAAGAAGAAGAAGAAGAAGAAGTAAAAAAAAAAAAAAGACTTGAGTAATGGAGACCACTGCCTCGATATGGTCCCGGGTCCAGTGAAACAGGATGCACGGCGTGCACATGCTGCATCATGTGACCAGCTGAGCACTTTGTGTTTGTTGCATTCTATTTGATTTTCTTTTTCTCTTTCTTTCCATTCACACGAGACCAGCAGCATTTTGCACATGATGGGGGTTCATCAGTTTCTGTAAAACCAGCTTGACATTGTGAACTTTTAAAGTTGAGTCAAATGGTTTTCTAATAAAAAGAACAGTTTGGTATCATTACAAGTCACACGCTCCTTTCTTTCTTGTGTTTTTTTCTTTGTTGGTATTATCTATTGTTAGTGTTATGAGTTCATTGATTGAGATTGCAACAGAAACATGCAGTACGCAACATTGACCAGCTTGTGTCACTGTTTCTATATATGATGGTTCATCATTTCGAGGCAGAGGAGGATCTGTGTGTTCTATGTACTCAACCAAAGGCAGTGCTGAGGATGTGGATGTTGTCGTACTGCAGAGGAACTCCACCCCCAGGAGGCTCAGGTCTGCGGTGGAATCCACTTTTTTTTTTAATTATTATTATTATTATGAAACATCCAACAACAAAAAGTTGATATTGAAAATTCCCATTAAATCTTGAGCTCATACGTGTAAGATTTCAAATGAACTGGATGACAATTCTGTTCTTATGAAACAAAACACACATCACAGTGTGACTGAAATAACCCAGCCCCCCTTTCTTTGTTGTCTTTTGTGTCAACAATGTGAGTGAGTGCTGACTCAGTCTTGTCTATTGTGTTTTTCATCTTGAAATGAGAATGGTAACAAAAGCCTGCATACAGATTAGAACAATCTAAAAACAGTAATACTGACCCATTTTGTCAGCTGCCACATTGATTCTTTCAGTCAGCATCAAACTCTGCTGTATTGTGATTTTCCAATCAGTAGAACTTCATTTTTTGTTGCCTTTAAATGAACTCAAAAAAGACCATTTTGCTGCCTTGGGCAGAAACACAACAAAACATCTGGAAATCTTTTTTTGAAATGACTTTAAAACATTTGCCAACATTCCTTTGTACCCTGAAACATCAGGTATCCAACGTACATACATTCAGAGTCAGCAACCTCTTGGTTGGAACAAGGCTTGGGTTATTATGTGCAGATCACAAAGACCACGCAGCTGGTGTACGCAGGAAGTTGATCTGCGGAATTCTTTTGCCTCCTGATAATAAAGGGTTCCTCTCTTCCGAAACCCAGAACCCACCAACTGCTCTCTTCAGTGTCCACAGCCTGACAGAGACACCAGGAGGAGAAGCTGACGGGACAGAAAAGACCTTGTTCTGCCCGACGTGGCCCATCGCTCTGACACTGTCCTGCTCTGTGCTGGAGAACCACTGGACGACGTTCCCGCCCGTCAAAAGTCAAGTGCGTCTCGTTTCACTCCTTGACAAATTCCGTGGAGGAAAAATGCTGTTCACTATGAAAGATGCCCAGTGTTACTACGATTTCCTCTGCGTGCCGAGCTGTGACCCCAGTGGCTCTGGAGCCATCAAACAGCCGGACGTCTCTGGTGGACTCAGCAGCAGCAGCAGCAGTGGTGGCAGCATGGTAAGAACCTGCTTCATCCTATTTGACCAGATAACATCAAGTTTGCTCCTCTTGTGTGGTTGTTGTGCTCTCCTCTGTTGTCTGCCTCACTACTGCACTTGCATTGTGTTTCTATTGTGCGCCTTTATGTCTCGGGTTCCAAGTAATGCTGCACAAAAAGCAGACTGATTGTTAAGCAATGAAGGAATATCATGTATAAAAAGAAAGAAGTTGACAGCGAGTATAGCAGCAACCTCTGTAAAAGAGGGACAACAACAAAAAAAATAAATAATTGTGGTTCCAAACTTTGAGCAGACAAAACAAGGGCTCTGTTGAAAGTGAAAAGTTGCTCCCGCTGCTCTGCTGACTTCAGGCCCTCGCTGCAGCGCACAGAGTTTATCTCCTCTGTGCAGCAAACATCTCATCAGCTCCATTTCTGCAGACCGACAAAGCTCAGGCTGTCTGGCAGCTCTCACAGCACAACTTCCAGCAGCAGCAGCAGCAGCAGCAGAGATAGCGGAGATCCAGCAGTGAAACTATTTAATGTTTCACATCAAACGGCTTCCTCCCACTCTGCCCTATAGTCCTTTATCGTCTGGCTAATAATCTCTGCCATTTCATAAATCTGTGAGATAGCATCCACCCACATCCCCTTAGATGTCTTTTTTTTTTTTTTTTTTTTGAGGGCTGCACCGTCTCAAGGTTGCGGCCCATCAAAATGAATCTGAGCGGGGTTGAAAAGAAGAGCAGCCGGCCAACGATTACTGCAGAGCTCACTGAGAAACCGCAGGACGTAAATACAAAGTGAGGCAGAAGCGCAGGATTTGTCTGCGGCGAAGGTTCCTGAGCCCTGCTGATAAGGTGGGCCGGTGCAGCCTTTATCACTATTTGCCCATGAAGTGGATCATATTTCGCTGTGTGAACAAACCCTGTTCTGAGAGCTGCTGAACAGCAGCACGTGAATTAGGCGATCGCTGCATCCGCCAAACGGCACAATGCATTTAAAATGAAGCAGCAGCGCAACATTACCTGACTCACAGTGTCATTGTGGCCCTGAGGACACCGTGGTGTCTGAATTCTGACTTCCACCTGCTAAATTTTTTTTATCTTCTCAGTGCATATTTAGTATTATCTGTACTGCATCTGTTACATGATTACTTATTACCACTTTGTTTGGCTTCCTCCAAGAAAACACCTGCCGTGAGTCTGTTTGTTTTGTCCTTATGCTTGTGTTTCGATGTTATGTTTCCAATTCAATTGTTTAAATGTACAGCACTCGGACTGGCCGGGCCTAGCCCTGTGCTTTTTAAAATGTGCTATATAAATAAAGTTGATGGTGATAATGATGATGATGATGATGATGATGATGATGATGTTAAGACTGATATAGGATTATGACAACATTGTGTGAATCAATATTCTTGACTTGAGCACGATGACGTGCATATAAGCTTGTTAACACAAGTGGGTGTAAGTGGCAGCACGACACACAAGGTAATCAACTAAAACCTGGCAGATGTTCGAATGATACTTCTGCGATGTGTCTGTCGACATTAAGCTAACTTAATACCCACAACACGTGTGTGTGTGTGTGTGTGTGTGTGTGTGTGTGTGTGTGTGTGTGTGTGTGTGTGTAAGAGCTCAGAGGAGGGCGACAGGGGAGCCGCCGCTCCTCTTCCTCCAGGATGGAGCCGCCACACGTCTCCCGAGGGGCTCGACTATTACGTCAACAGCTCGAGCAACGGTACGTGCGAACAAGCACACGGCTCGGGGAACTCTAAACCCGCTCCGTATGGGTCTGCTGACAAAAGACACACAATGGTCAAACTTTGCTGATAAAAGTACAGGTTCAAGTGGCAACAAAATTAGACAGCACCTCAACGTTTTAAGGAGCAAAATGAGCGAACTTTTAAGCTAGCCAGCTAAACCGGCTAAAAAGAGTTGCCAAACGTCCCTTAAACTACGGAACTGTCCTGTATTTGACAATGAAATGGCGCGTTCCGTTTTGAATCGATACGGTCCGGGGTCTGACCCGTATTGTCTTGAACGTCATTCCCCCCCCCCCCCCTGATGAAAACTCACGTTCGTTTCCCTAGATTTTGCGTTAAAAAAAAAAAAATCGTAATATACGCAGCTACAGTCAATACAATTGCGTAGTTTGCGTAGAGTAAGGATCGCTTTCTTTTCAGCTTTATTCATGTAATTCCTTTGTGAAAGTCATCCATCCTGTACTTTATTGACTGTTGTGTAAAAAAAAAAAAACATGTTCAATGAAAAGATTTCAATACAATTATATAAATGAATAGCCGGTGATGGTCATGGCCCTGGGCACTGCGGGAGGCCTCCTTTATTTTTCTCAATGAGTGTTGGCAATACTTGTTATGGTTGCGTTCAACCAACAAGGCAACACCATTGTTCTGTTTTGCTTTATTTTATTTTATTTTATTTTTAGCTAACGAATGGCGTATTGAGTTACCCTTAGGTAGGCTTAGATTAGGTTAAACTACACAACACTGTTGTTTTTGCCGACTAAATTGGTGGAGCAAGATCAAAGGGTCACGTTGTGCTGATGAAATGACGTGGTTAGGTTAAGTTAACAAGTTAACAAAAATAATTTAGACACCTTTAATTTAATTTAAGCTTTAATTGAATCAAATTAAATTTAGCCAGAAAAAAAACAAAAACAGTGGTCTGATTTAGTGAACAAAATGATGAGGATAACTTTAGCTGACAGGACACTGAGGATATGTTTAGCTCTCAAGTGAGGAAAGGTATCACAGTAGGGGTTAAAGAAATAATCAAAGCATCCCTTCCCAGTCTTCCCAGCTCTGGGCGGATCTTTTTCTCGGAGAAAAGCCTCAAGCTTTTGGTGCCAGGTCACTGACGAGCGTCCCCTTCTCTTGTCTTTTCCCTTATCTGGGTGTTCAGCTTCCGCCGCCTCCACGCCGAGAACTGTGAAGACTCATTACCATTCGTCCCCATCATCAGTTGTTCCAGCGAGTCCTTTATGTGGCCTGCCGATTTGAACCGCTTTAATCTGATTAAGCACGATAGCACCTCCGGCGGCCGAGAGCAGAGAGAGGTTGCAGTTTGTCCCCGGCCGGCGCTCTTCAACATGATGATGGATGATATTATAATAGTGTCTTGAAAGCCAGCCGACCCTTTACAAACATCTGCCTTGAGGTGTGTGTGTGTGTGTGTGTGTGTGTGTGTGTGTGTGTGCGCGTGTGTGTGTGTGCGCGTGTGCGTGTGTGTGTGCGTGCTCCTTTTGGGAAGGAGTCCAGCAGGATGCGACGGGCTCCCACGGGACAGAGCAGTGCGGCATCAACAACAGTGCTGGCAGCACACATACGCACACACACACACACACCCACACACACACACACACACACAGCAACACAACCCGCCCAAGAGTTATTTTTGTATACAGCAGCCATATGGTGCAGCCGTCACCTTTTATTTTGCTAACGTTCGTTGTTGTCGTTTGAAAGAGCCTTAAAAAAAAACCAACAACAACATCAACCCTCTGAGACTCTGTGTGTGTGTGTGTGTGTGTGTGTGTGTGTGTGTGTGTGTGTGTGTGTCACAGAGACATTGGCACGTCTGTATCAACCCTCGTTGTTTCTGCTCACTTCATAAAGTGCACAAACGAGGACGTGTTGAAAAGCCGTCGGCGTGATTCCCTCCGGAGTTGCTAATGTGACAGCAGGATTTGGGAGCAGAAGTTGCCGGGAGGAACTGAGGCTTTCAGGCAGACAGAGCAGGAAAAAAAATAACGCCATGGTTTATGATAATTTATTAGCAGCAAACATCCATCAAGATGACAGAAACACAAAGTGCTTTGGAAGCAGTCAGACAGTCTCTCCCCAAGTGGTTCTTTGGAAAAAAAAACAGAAACAAGATAACTGGCTGGGGTTTTTTTCTTGACTCCAATGATAAAGTCCACAAGACCCAATGGCCAAACGGCGTCATGGATTTTGGCAAACTGAAGCAGAGATTATTCACTAACTTGATTTTGTCACCTGGGTGGATGTTGTTTCTGAAAACGCTGCATCCATTCACCAGGTAGGAGATAAAAACACCTTTTTTTAAAGCCTCTTATCGTGTTGAGGGCTGTTTTATTGTGAAGATCTGACCATGTGCTTCCTGTCTTTTGCAGAATCGACATGGCAACGGCCGTCGTGGTCAGACGACGCTGCGCAGAGACCGCTGACCCGACACAATTCGGCCTCCTCCGGTAAATAAAACGTCTTTTATCTTTGCTGCTAAAAGTAAACAGCGTAGTTATGTAACCTGAGGGGCTGAATGGAGTGTTTTACAACGGCTGTCCATCCGTGAGAGAGCCAAGAGGAAAAAAAAATTGAAAAGAGGAAGCACGCCTTGTGAAGATGTATTGTGTGAGTTGATTGAACATTCACAGTGGTCCAATCAGGTTTCTCTATTAACCGCAGGGGGCTTCTGATTGGTAAATAGGTCCATGCCGATTAACTCAACTAATCCAAAAACAATCTGGAGAAGAAGAAAATCACGAGTGCCGATCAAACTGACACAGTCATTGTTGCCACAGGCTGTCATCGTTAAACCCCACCTGGAGCTCCGCCTCCTCCACGTTATCGGAGGCTGATTGGTCCGCTCATTTGCTAAGCAATCAGAAAACTAATCTGACGGGCGGTGACTCAAAAATAGATGTGCCAGAACTCCAACCTGAGACCCATAATTCATCTCATCGGGTTAATTTGCTGCTGCTGATTGTTTCTGCTCAGTCTTGACCGTAACTCATCATCATCAGCAGCAGCAGCAGCAGAAGCAGCAGCAGCAGCAGCAGCAGCAGCAGCAGCAATGTGATTATCGTCCTCCTAGCAGATTCCCACGGCTGAGCTCTGCAGCCCACATAATAATTTGTCTCGCCGTCTCTCCAGGAGCCTTAGTCACGTTCTCTCTGACAAATCCCCCTGTAGAACGTCTCTCTGCCGTGTCCCACATTTTCATGAGGGAAACCCTGGGTTTGTTCCATAATGACCCACCGCCTTATTAAATTTCCCCCCTTGTCCTCCGCTGCCGGCATCCTCCCATCAGAGCAGATAGCAGATGTTCTTCTTCCGTTTGACTGGCACGTGGCCCAGAAACACTTACTGAGGAGGGAAAGAAAAAAGAAAAAAGGTGCTCAGCTGTCAGGAGGTTGCTCAGCGTTTAGTCCAACAAGAAAAGGAGAAGGTCAATGAGACGTTTGGGTCTGAGAACTAGGCCCCTTTGTGTTCCGCTTGGTCCTTTTCAACACGGACGTTCACCTGAATGACTATGGCATTTTTTTATTTTTATTTTCAACACGGATGATCTCCAACCCTCCAACCTCTGATTCGTTCAAACTTGAAACCTTAGTGGAATGAAGAGACCCTGCTGTTGAGGTTTTTTTTAGACACTTTAGGCTCCAGCAAAAGTTCCATCTGGTTGCATCACGTTGTAGAGACGATGATGAAAGTCTCGCCAAGTCCATCCTGATGGATGAGCGGCGCTGCAGGGAAGAAGAAGCGCGGGTCCTTGTTCCGGTTCTTGGAACCTGACTGCTCCGTTCATTTCCGGTGCGATCGCCGCTCTTTTTGCGTCACCGTCTTGACGGTCGCAGCTCCGGCGCTGACAGCCTCTGAAGTCTCAGACGCGGCTCCTTAAAGCAAAGCTGGCTATTTTCGGAGCTCCTCCAAGTCGTTCTGGTGGCACAGTGGCTCAGGGTTCGCGCTCTGCTCTGCTCTGCTCTGCTCTGCTCTGCTCTGCTCTAACCCTGGCTCACGTGTTGACCACGAGGCCGTGTGACCCGTCGCGAGTCGACGGCTGGTGAATTACAGGCGACCGTGAACGGCCGGCCTGAAAGCGTTCCCGGTCCCTCTCCCCCATCCCCCTGCACCCCGGGGCAATGCTCATTAACGGCGTTCCAGCGCTGGATAGGGAAGTGAAAGAAGGGGAATTTCAGTCAGAGAGGAGGAATCAACGAACCCCTGACGGAGAATTTAAGCCATCGAGCCGTCAATTTGTCATGAGACAGAACAATCCTGGAACGTCAGCGCACCACACCACACAAGGCAACCTACCACCAAACCCCAGACCCCCGCAGGTCCCCAGAACTTTGCTTTTTACTTGGAGCACAGTGACCCCTCACTTAAAGTTCCAGTGTGTAAAATTTGGCCCGATTTTTGATTTTTATATTGGTAAAAGCTTGATACGGCCCATAGATACATAATAAATATAATAATAATAT
This sequence comes from Nelusetta ayraudi, assembly GCF_046127955.1. Taxonomy (NCBI): domain Eukaryota; kingdom Metazoa; phylum Chordata; class Actinopteri; order Tetraodontiformes; family Monacanthidae; genus Nelusetta; species Nelusetta ayraudi. The sequence goes on from NW_027466244.1 coordinate 415,856, forward strand.
AATATAATATATGATATAATAATAATAAAAATGCATACTCGCAGCAAAATAATAGTAATTTGATTTTCCTACCCATAGGATGTTAGAATATTATAGCGCAAAATGTCTCCCAGTTAGTTGCCAGTTTTCTAAGGAAGCCCAGTGTGGACAATCCCACTGCCTTACAATGCAGTTTGTATTTAGGCTGAACACTCGCTTCCTCAAATAAACCAACGAAGAAGAAGGTGGACGAGGTATCCAGGTTTCTGTGTGCAGGCCACCGTAGTTCACTGGCAAGCTTGGGGGAAGGAGGAGGGGCCGGGGGGGTGAAAGAGGGCTGCAATCTGAAATGTAACCGCTTGATGTCACTGTTTCTTCTCAAAATCTCCAAATCTGACACCTGCAAAATGACCCTAGGAAAGTTTTTAGGGGAAAACTAGGGGGCGCACTCTTGCAAAGTAAATATTCACATGCCCTCTCATTCTCATACAATTTTAGACTGTATTATTGATCAATACTCACTGGAAAATTGGAGTCAATGGAAAATTAAGTAGCCTGTCTCAAATTTTGGAGGCAGAATGCGACCACTAGGGGCAGTCTGGAGCCATGCTCCTGCTCCTGCTGACAATTTTCCACAACAACAACAACGACGACAACATGGTTTGTGATCTGCCCTCTCCCGCTCAGGGTGCCACGGCGGCCAGAGGAAGACCAGCAGGCCCAAAGACTCCAGCGAGGTGCCGCGGAGGAAGTCGACCGCCGCAAACAAACAGGTTTGTCTGGACTGAAGATTCAGAAGATTTACAGTCCGGAGTCAGTAAGAGGGAAAAAACCCCACAATGAAACGGGTGCCTGTCATCCAATCTTGGCACCTCCTCCTTCTCCCCCACCACTCCCTCCTCCTCCATGGTATTTGCTACGGAAGGCTGCTGGGTGCCGTAAGTTGGCCCCAGTTCATCGGCCAACCGCGGCCACCTGCCAGAACCATGTGACCCCGCCGCCAGTCACACGGAACCGTGTCACAGTCGCACGGGGGAGCGCCAACGGGCGGACGGCACATATGGGGTGGTGCGATTCTGTTGGCCGTCAGAGTTTTTGGTTAGCTTCGGGAAAAGAAGGCCGGCCAAGCGGGACGACTGGGAGAAGTGGTAGAACCGGGACGACTGGGAGAAGTGGTAGAACTGGGACGACTGGGATCAGTGGAAAGCTGCCCTGGGACCGTCGCCATGTTCTGCACGGCGAAGGTGAGAACGCCAGTTTTGTTTAGTTTTGTGTTTGCGAGCGTCGGCTGCAGGAGGTCGAGCTCTTATGGCGAGTGGGCGGGGGGTGTGGGGGGTGTCCTGGTCACATGACGCAGCCCCCCCGCCAAACAAGTGCGTCACTGCGGCACCTCGTCGATGTGTCGAGTCATCAGCTGCGTCTCATTGGCCGCCCGCTTCCAGGCAGTAATTAGTTTTTCAGATATCTGTGACGGTGTCACCGCCTCAATCACTGACCCCCCCGCCAACCCCCCCCCATCCCCCCCTCGCCCCCCTCACGCCCTCCTCCCCCTCTCAGTCCTCTCTGCCTCTCTCTGTTTGCATGATGTTGGAGGTGGAGGTGAGATGTCAGGGCCACTCTCGAGGGGGAGGGGGGGGGGATGGTAGGATGGTGGAGTGACTCAAATCTCCCCCTCCTCTCTCACCTCACCCCCCCCCTCCCCCCACTCCCATCCCTTCGACCTTAAACTCGTGCGACAGCAGCAGCAGTTTCACCGAAGGCGAGGAGTTCGTCACGCTCCCGCAGCCGCCACCTACTCCCCAAGCCCCTCCCCCTCCGCCCCCCCTCCCCCTTCCCTCCCTTCCTCTCTCTCTCTCACTTACTCTCCTCTCCCCCCACCGCAACGCGACTCCTCTTCACACTCGCTGAGACAGAGAGAGAGGCAGCCTCGGCAGCGCAGAGCGAGGAGAGAGGGAGAGAGAGAGAGAGAGAGAGAGAGCCAGAGAAAGAGAGCCACAGAGAGAGAGAGACAGAGAGAGAGCGAGCGAGGTTCCTTTCTTCTTTAAAGGAAAAAACATTCCTAGAGTAGAGCAGCGTCAGGCGGTGGCAAGAGGAGGAGGAGGATGATGATGGAGGCGAGCTTTGACACCGAGGAGAGTTTTGACGACCCCTCCTGTCTCACCCCGCAGCCCCCCGGCTCGGTGTCTCCGGCCAAGCGGCAGATCAAGGAGGTCAAGGAGACCAAGACCACGGTGAGTCGCCAGCAGCACCTCCTCCTCTTCATCTCCTCATCCCTCTTCTCCACCTCCTCCTCCTCCTCCTCCTCCTCCCCCTCCTCCTGCACAGTAACTTCACGTCTCCTCCTTCCATCATCTGTTGACTCCAGTCAGCCAGTGTTGGTGTGAATGAAGCGACTCTGAGCAGCTCCGCTAGATCCATGTTAAGCAGCGATATGCACACAGAGCAGAGTGCCCGGTCCTCCACTGAGCAGGTGCTGTTGCTGCATCCCTCTATTTTCTTTTTTCTCCCTCACTGAGCTGGTGTCGAAGGCGTCGCTGTCACTGAAGCTCCACACCTGACCACGGCGCTGTGACGCTTGGTGGGCGCGGGTTACATAATGAGTGGGACGTGTGGTGGCTTTCTGGTTCGGCACGTCTCCCTGGCGGCTCTGCAGGGGAGGCGGTGGAGGTTCTTGTCGGTGGGTTTTCAGTGTCGCCCGCTCAGCCCTGCAGCCGCCAGTGTTGTGGTGAATCCCTGACAGATGCAGCAAGTCCAGTTTCCATGGTGACAAAGGCAACAGGGATGATTAATGGGCACCGAGAGGGAAACACTGGATGGATGGATGGATGGATGGATGGATGGATGGATGGATGGATGGATGGAGACATACGCCGGTGATTTCTGCCCCTCTGCTCTCGTGACGAGACCAGTTGAAGCATCTCAGCGGCTTTCATGGCTTTCCCCCTCCTTTGTTTGTTTTATTAGTTTAATATGCTCCTCTATATCATAAATCATTGTACTCTGAGTATTGTTGAGCTTTATTGTTGTTTTTTTTGGCCCTGATCTCCGGGCGCCTGAAGGCTGGAAGCAAGAATTCAGCCGCTGAGATAAGGAGTGTGTGTGTGTGTGTGTGTGTATGTGTGTGTGTGTGTCTGTGTGTGTGTGCGTGTGCGTGCATGCGTGCGTGCGTGTGTGTGTGTGGAGGGGGGGGCTTGGATGAGAAGGTGAAGGAGGGACAATTTCTCAGGTTTTCACAGGAGCTTAAAGACTCCTCCCCCTTTCATCACCACCAGACTGGACACGTGTTTCTTTTTTCAGCCAACTGGTTTCAGTGGTCGGCCAGTGCAGTGGTTCTGATCATACTGGGTGTTTGCTGGATTTTTTTTTTTTCCCTTTTAATTTGATGTCACTGAAACAAATGGTTCGCGGCTCCTCATCGCCAGGAGATTTAACCATCAATATTTGGTCAATGCTGTGGCCCCGCCTCCAGATCTAAACACAGTCTGTGGACTGTTGACTTCACACTAACTGGGAAAAAATTTAATCCAGTTCTCTCTCTCTTTTTTTATTTTAAATTGAGCTTGACAACAAAGAAAGTAAGTCATTTGAATGAATGAATGAATGAATAGTTTATTGTCGTTTACAATGTCAAATGATTAAATTCTGTGCAATAAAATGACAAAAATAGAAAATAAAACCTTACAAATTTGCAAAATATATACTCTCAACAAAAATACAAAATTCAGCTCCCATTTTAACGCTTTATGTTCTTTAAAGTTGATCATCTAAAAATCACTCATGGACATGATGGAGTGAGTGTGTGTGTGTGTGTGTGTGTGTGTGTGTGTGTGTGTGTGTGTGTGTGTGTGTGTGTGTGTGTGTGTGAGACTGACTGACTGACTGAGGGGGCGGAGCCTAAACGGAGACACGCAGGTGAGGCTGACGTCACACCACCAAGGTGTCTTTTCGTTTGTTGCGGTGCACCTCACGTTACACAACCCTACTCTACTCCACAGTTGTCATGGAAACGGGCACACATCTGTGACTGCTTGAAGAGGGAGAGAGAGAGAGAGAGATAAGGGGGGGGTTAAAAAAAACCCACAGCGGTGTCAGATCTCGGAGGCGTCACCTTGTTTTCACCTTGAGCCTCAGCCACGGCCCTGCGCTGTCTCACATCGAGCAGCCTTTCACGTGCGGCGCCACCTGTTGACGGCTGGTTCCAAACGTCCGGCCCCGCCCCCCTGAAAACCTCAGGCGCCGTCTTCCCATTGGCCCTTGAGGAACGACGCGTCGGGGAAACGAGAGAGGAAGTCCGAGGCTCGTTTAGCAGCGGGAAGGTGTGCTGCTGCGCGAGTGTGTGTCTGTGTGAGCACGGATCAGGAGGTCGGGTGTGGGGAAGGGGGGGTGGGGGGTGGGGGGTTTGCAAGAAGGGGGGGGGGCGGGTGGGAATGGGAGGGGCTTTTTTATTTGACAGCAAAAGTAATTTGTTGCTAAGCAACAGCAGCAGAGCATCGCAGCGTCTCTTCCAGCCAGATGATTTTCTGTGATTCAATCAGCACGACTCCCCCTGAAACACGTCCGGATTTATTCCCCATTCAGCAAATAGAAGCAAAGCTGCAGCTGCAAGTAGAGGACAAAATGTCCCGTTTTGCTCCGCAAATCACCCCTGAGTGGCTTCCAAGTGGAGCTGAAACAGTGAGGGAGGAGACGCAGCATCACCTCAGAGCCGCTCGCTGCACTTCAAAGAACCTCAGGCAAGATTTATGACACACACACACACACACACACACACACACATGCTGCCACGGAGGTAATCTATAGTAACGTCTGATTCCTGACCTTACTAAGCAGCCATAAAGAGGAAGTTAGCCAGACGGCCGTCGGCTGGATGAATGGCCTCATCCCCTGCTGGATGCGAGCGCCGCCATGGACGGCGGCGGTGATGAATGTGCCGCGAGTGCGACGCAGAATCCGCTTGCCGGTGACAATCAGCGCGATCTGCGAGGCGGAAAATGAAGCGGGAGAGTTATTGTGCCTCTTGTTTATTCGCCCTCAACATCACCGCGGCCTCCGTGAAGTGTCGCCGGGCCACGCTGGTGTTTTCCTCGGGAGCGGGGAGGTGTTATATAACCAGAGTATTGCTCATCTGCTTTTCTTCAACTGGCTTATTAAAGTCCATCTGGACCGAGGCCAGCGGCGGCAGCTGCAGTGGCAGCGGTGCAGATAATGAAGGAGGTCGATGTGGAGCCTTGGCCGGAGGTTCGGCTCTCTCACGCTCAATATGTGTTTATAGCCGTCCAGGCAGCGAGTGTTTCCCACACTGCTGCTGCTGCTGCTGCTGCTGCAGGTGCAGTTTGACGCCGCACTCTCCCCCTGTAGCTTCAACACAGGCGTTAACATGCAGATGTGTAGGAAGACAACCGTTGGGGGGGGTACTGTAGCTCAGCAGGTAGAGTTGGTGGTTCAAATCCCGCTCCATCCCAGTCTGTCGTTGTGCCCTTGGGCAAGACATTTAACCGACATTGCCTTGTACGCCTGTGAGTGGATGTTGGGTGGTTGGTGGTCGGAGGGGCCGTTTGGCTCTGATTGGCTGCCAGGCTTCCATCAGTCTGCCCCCCCCCCCAGGGCAGCTGTGGCTATACATGGAGCTTCTCACCACCAGTGTGAATGTGGTGTGATTGAATAATGGGTTGCCTTGAAAAGCACAATATAGATCCAATCCATTATTATTATCATTATTATCATTGTTGCCGCTGTTATTTTCTTCTGCGCTGACCAGTGGGTCCCAGCTGGTGGCGCTGGTGGCATCACCTCTCATCCATCACCTGAGCTCCGCCTCCAGCTGCAGGTGGAGGCCGCTCTACCTCACACATCGGGAGACGCTGAGCTAAAGAGATAAATCAGCTCTCAACACTGTGACAACACATGACATGCTCACATGCGTGACATCGCCGTGTGGTGAACGTGGTGACTGTGGTGAGAAGGCATGCGGGTGTCCAACCTGTGGGTCCACACACAGACACACAATCCTCTCTCGACGCCAGTTGCGTGTTGTTGGAAGTTGCCCAGGCAGGGTTGTCGTTCAAGGGATCGTCTGGAGGTAGAAGTCGTGCGCACACTCACACACTCACACACTCACACACTCACACACTCACTGGGGTCTCGGCCAGTCGGCTGCTGATGGCTGAGCGTTACATAATTGCAGCTCCCGACGTGACGTGAGGAAATGTTGGGCGCTGCGGCTGTTGGGGACGAGCGCCGGCTGTTGTTTGTCTGCAGAGGAAGAAGTGAGTGGAGTGTGTGCGCTCTGCAGTGTGTGGTGTGGTGACAGCGTTGTCGACGGTGCGTGAAGGCGTGGCGGGACGTCCACATTGTGCAAAAATGACAATGCTGCATTTTTCCGACGACAATCTGTGCCTCTAAAGTCGCTTCAGTGTGAGCTATAAATCACACAGCTCTGGAAATCAGACCTTTGTGATGTCACTAAGGGCACTCATAGCTCACTCATGCCTCTCCTGGGCTAGTGGCCACACCCCCAGCCAGGTGTTGGCTCCGCCCTCTGACAGAACACCTCATTTATGCCCCAAACTCAGTTTTAGCCGTGGACTACAAACACTGGGCTAAATACGCTGCTTTCTGGAGACGCTGAGTTTTTGTTGGTTTGTTGGTTTGTTTGTTGGTTTGTTTGTCTCGTTCATCACGCGATGCTGCTCCACTGGAGGATTTTTGTCCTTTCATTGAAAAGCAAAGCGACGTCGCAGCCTCCTCTTTCCTCCAGTTTCCTCTTTGCGTCGGTGTGTTTTTCTCTTTCTCTTCCCCTGAAGGAATCACGGTTCACCTTCTGGATCGCACAACGCAGCCACATTTGTTTGTTGACTCACGTCTGACCTTTTGTTCCCCCCCCCCCCTCATCTGCATGCAGCCACGTTCCCCCGCTCCCCTAAACACAGGACACGGTCCCACGGTGTGACAGAAAACATCTCCCCCTCCTTCTCATCGACTCCTCACCTCTCTCTTCTTCACGAGTTGTGGTTGTTTTGCGTCCTCAGATCAACTGCGTGACCTTCCCTCTGCCCGGAGAGGGTCCGGAGCAGCAGCTGCTGAAGCCCAACGAATGGAGCTACTGCGATTACTTCTGGGTGAGTTGAGCGCCGCCTGGGCGACGCAGCAGCCGGCTGAATATTCCCTGTGATATTTTAGTGATGATTTAGCGGCGACTCTGAGATCCAATTTCTTGAAGCCCTTTGAAGAAACATCTCAACTATTTTTAGCCAAAGTTGCAGGACGCCGGCGGCTTTGACGCAGGCAAAAACGCTTTCATGAGCCGCTCGGGGGGCGGGTGGGGCGGCCGGGGGATGGGGGGGGGGCAGCGGTTGTCGGGTGGTCTCGGAAAACAAAATGTGCAGTTTGGCTTTTCTTCAACGTTCTTGTTTGGAAATCGGTTAAAAATCAATTCATCTTTTGGGATGAAAGCGTCGGGTGAGATTCTTCTCCATCGCTGCTCTGGACAATCTGCAACTCAACACGTGAATCTCACGCCGTACAAAATCCCACAATGAATGTGCGGGGCCGGTGATCTGCTTCCAATCTCACACTGCATGAGGATGATGTATATCGTGTATAAATATGCATCAATTATTCACGTGAAGCTGGTGCGAGGATATATTTGCGGCAGACGTCGACGCCTCTCAGGCGTGCGCACGGTAATGTGTGCAATTTAAAATCATGGAAAAAGTGCTTCATGTTGAAACATTGTTAAAGAATAAAGACACGAAATCCCAGCAAAATTCATTGTAAGGAAAAAAAAAGAGGCATAGAATGAAGATGTGAGGCAGTGGAGAGGACAGGAAGTGATGAAGATGTTTTTTCAGCTGCTTTTTTTTTAAAGACTGAGCTGAGGGAAGATACGGATCTGAAAGGCTGATATTAGGGCCAGGTCAGCGGCACCAGGGTGGGGGAGGAGGGGGGAGGGTGGACTGGCCAGTTGGTCGCCGTCATCTTCATTGACCGCACGCCTTTGTTTGTTCGACTGCTTTGTTACACGCTCGCAAACCGCGTCAGTGGTTTTGTCTCGGTGCGAGTGCAAGCGGAAATCTGCTGTAGCAGCCTTCATTGACACCTCCTCAACCTGACACTGCAGTCTGGACTCAGTCTGGTTCTCTATCAGCGGCAGCACGTCGCACCTTGCTTCCCCGCATGCCACTCAGTCTCCAGGGTTGGAATTGGGGGGCGGGGTTTGATCAGCCAATGATTTCCGCTCCTTCAGGGGATGATGGGACAGATTTTTCATCCTTGTTGATGGTGACCATCACTGGAGCCTATCCAGTCGCTGCCTCTCAAGCGACTTTAGAAGGACTGTAAAGCCGCTATCACTGTTTCCTCCCTGCTGCTGCTGCTGCTGCTGCTGCTGCTGCTCGCTGGCTCCCCCGCAGGCCACGTTGAATAACTCCCGACACCTCTGCACAGCAGCTCCTGTCACAAGCAGGACAAAGCAGCAGCAGCAGCACAGGCACACAGACACACACGTCCACATGTCTGCGTGATTGACGAGCGCACGCCAACGCGCCAAACAGGCGTGAGTCACGCCGTCAGCGCTCCTTCCCACAAACCCCTACACACTGTCAACGACGCACAACAAAAGAGGCCATTGTCAGTTTATTGGTTGGCTGATGTTTTATGTATTCATTTTAATGATCTGCTCTCTCTCTCTCTCTCTCTCGCTCTCTCTCTCCCACTCTCTCAACTCTCCACCCACAGACCGACAAGAAGGACCCCCAGGGCACCACCTCGGTGGCCGGCTTCGAGGTCCTGCTGCAGAAGCAGCTGAAGGGCAAGCAGATGCAGAAGGAGATGGCCGAGTTTGTGCATGAGAGGTGATGCTTGGGCCTCTGCCAGAGCAGCAACATCAAACTGATTGTTGTGTTGTCGTGGTGGTGAAAGCTTCACATCTTCTCCTCCTGCTGGTGGCCAAAGTTGACTGCGTATTTGGAAAAAAAAAAAGCTCCATTTGGAATTCATCCTGAGGCTTTTTTTGTTTTTAAGTAAATGTAAAATGTTTCTGATTCAACAATCGTGTGTGCAGTTCCACGATTCTGTGGTCAGAGAGTGTTGAAGACTTCCAGGCTGGTTTTTTTGTCTTTGAACTTGAAGGCTGAAATTTAAGCTCCCAGTCGGTAATTAAGGCACCTTCACAAAGCCGCTGAGGAAAAGTCGGAGCCCGGCCCGGTTCCCCCTGCTGAGTGTCAGGAACCGCAGCGGATAATTAGTTCCCGCTCTCTGTATTAGCAGCTCCTCCTAATTCCACAGAGCATCTCAGACTCACACTCACAGTGGGTCAGAGTGGTTTGGATGTGAAGGATGTGACCTCTGGCACTGACCTTCTTGAGGTGACAGCTTCCCTCAGGTGTGGGAGGTGAACGTGGGAGCCTCCCTCAGAGGAGGGACGTGCTCGTCCTAGCGGAGAGAGACCAGCTGAGAGTGATCGCAGCGGTTTGGTGCTGCAGCCTCTGCAGCCTGGAGTCCTCGGCTGTGCTCAAACTGCGTCTTTCTCTTTTCCCACCTCATGGAAGCTCATTGGTGTCTCGCGTGTGTCTTTCAGGATAAAGATTGAGGAGGAATATGCCAAGAACCTTTCCAAGCTCTCCCAGAGTCCTCTGGCGGTGCAGGAGGAAGGGTGAGTGCTGCAGATGGAGGGGGGGGGGTGCAAAGCAGGAGGTTTGGTTATTAAAAGATCGCAGTCTGCGGTCGACAACTGCGCTGAAATAGATTCTGTTTCCTGGTTTCTTCTTCTGTTTTTCTGCTGCTAGGTGGAAATAAATGTTTCCTTTCAGAGTGTATTGCAGATTGTCTGTGCCACCCTTTCACCCTTTTGCTATCAGCCGTCTCACCAGACAGTGAGCGTTTAGCACCATCTAGTGCACTAGAAATACTGACGATAGTAACGACTGCATGAGGAACCTGCATTCAGAAGGTCTGCAGTGAGATGTTGATATTTAATGACCTTAAATCGAGAGAAACGTCGACAGACTAAATATTGTTCTCTGTCCTCAGAGCTGAATGAGCACAGGAGGCCTTCACCAGGCCTCGTATCATTAATCATCACTTAACCATGTCAAGATCAAGTGCTCAGTGATCTGCACGGGGAGGATCTGAGGATCTGACCGTGGTTCTGCTTTGTGTGCAGCTGTAAACTCACAGCCTTGTTCTCCTGCAGAACTCTTGGAGAAGCCTGGACTCAGCTGAAGAAGAGTCTCCACGACGAGGCCGAAGTTCACCTGAAGTTCTCCAACAAGGTGACCTCTCTCTCTCTCTCCCTCTCTCTCTCCCTCTCTCTCTCCCTCCCTCTCTCGCTCTCTCTCTCTCTCTCTCTCTCTCTCTCTCTCCCTCTCTCTTCTTCTCTCTCTCTGTCTCTCCTCTCTCTCTCTCTCTCTGTCTCTCTCCCTCTCCCCCTCTCTCTCTCCCTTTGTACGACTTCAATCACCCGAACCAGCAGTTAGATGAATGACTCAAGACCTGCTTAAAAAATTCAGGAGTGTTCTTGAGTTCTTCAGCATTAATGTTCGAATTGCTGCTTTTCTCTTTCGTGTATAAATGTAAAACTTCAGATGGTAGCCAGTGTTAATGAGAGGCTCAGTTGGAAAAGAAAAATAAATTAAAACACCAACTTGTGGATAATAATTTTCTCTCCAGCCTTGAATCACAGAAGGAGACTTTGATCCACCTCTGTTTTTCATTTTTCCGCACCTGAGGGGTCGAGGAGGTCACGGTGTCGAGCTCTGCCTCCTCTGGCTCGGCTCTCCTGCTCCCCCAGCAGCTTGCTTTCCCTCAGACTGGGCCGCTGCCGGCTGGAGCAGACGACCCGGCTGCTGTCCGATGAGCAGCGAGGCAGAAAAGCGCAGGCGGACCTAAATAACGCCAACGCTGCCTCAGAGCCTTTTTTTCCCCCACTGTTGTCTAATTAATTAGTGCTGTGCTTTGACGTGATGCTCCTCAGTGCTGCAGCCGCAGCAGCAGCAGCCGCAGCAGCAGCAGCAGCAGCAGCAGCTCGAGGCCTCTGCAGGTTGTCCACCGACACTGGTGAGACGCGTGGACAGGAAGTCACGCTTGGTCAGACAGGAAATGAGACGGTGGTCAGATTAGATGAACTGCACGACTTCCTGGTCCACGGTCACATCAATCAGCCCTGATGTTCTTGTCTTTGCACTGTGGGAGGAGCCAGACAGACACCCTGCAGACCCAGGACGGCCCTGGTGGGGAATTGAACCTGTGACCGTCTTGCTGCGAGACAGCAGCGCCGGCCTCAAAGTTGTTTTCATTTCAGATTTTCAACCTCTGTCGCTTTTGTTTTCGCGCCAACACTTTCATTGGTGCAGGATAAACGGAGAAGATCTTCACATTTGAATTGAAAGTTCGTCTTCATCGGCGTCGACACCCTGACAGCCAGTTTGTGAATGTGTCCGACTGCTGGTTGTGATCAGTGGGGTCTTTGCTTTTTTTCCCGCAGCTCCACTCTGAGGTTGAAAAGCCCTTGTTGACGTTCAGGAGCGACCACTTCAAGAAGGACCTGAAGAAGTACGACCACCACATCGCCGACCTCCGCAAGCAGCTGGCCAGTCGCTACGCAGGCGTGGAGAAGGTACGACGAGCAGGGGGCGCCGCTGAGAAGCTGCTCAGCGGCGCTGCTGCCGGTTCAGCTGGAAGCCCGAGAGGTCTTTGGCGCAGCAGCGGCAGCTCAGTGTTTGTCTACAGCAGAGATTACATAACAGCAGCGTCGGCGACTCCTACACTCGCAGCAACATATTGTGCCGACTTCCTCCCACCTGCACAAGCAGTTCATGAATGGTTTCTGCTTCCTTCTGCTCTTGGAAACAAAACAAGAAAAAAACGTTGTTTTCAGTATTCCTGAGAGATTCTAAAAGCCCATAAAGAGCCATGAAGAACTCAGCAACGTGCTTTTGCTGCGGCTTCTTTAATTAACCTCCCATATGCACTCATTTATTTCATCTTATAGCTAAAATGGTGCCGGCTGTCCCTATTTCTTTTTTTTTGGGTGTGGGTGGCGGGGGTTTAAAAGCGTTTTGATGTTTTGCCGTGTTTACATTTCAAACACCCATTAAAGCGTGACTGTGGAAAAAAAAGTCCCCCATTAGAATGAAAAGGGAGCGACTCAATAATATGGATTAAGACCAGATTAAGGGCTGAGTCCGGGGATCAGAGAGCAGACGTCAGTAGCCTGCATGGAAAGGCTGTAATGACTCTTATGATAGACGGCGGTACGGTAAATCTGGGGATTAGACTGAGTGGCGCATTGTCTCTGCTTTCACACACCCTGGACGCTGCAGGGCAGGAGTCTTTATCTACACATCCACGTTTGTGTGTGTGTGTGTGTGTGTGTGTTCGTGTGTGTGTGCGTGTGCGTGCGTGCGCGCGATGCAGGCCCGCAAAGCGCTGGCGGACAGACAGAAGGACCTGGAGGTGAAGACCCAGCAGCTGGAGATCAAACTCAGCAACAAGACGGAGGAGGACATCAAGAAGGCCCGCAGGAAATCCACGCAAGCAGGTCAGAGGTCGCAGAGGCTGTTTTTCTTTTCTGCAACTCCGAGGAAGGTTTTGTTTTGAAAAGTGTTGCCGTGGTGCTGATGAGCCTCAGACCAGGGCCTGGAAACAGAGGTCTGCCTCTTCTCTCGCCTGCACGGCGCACACACACACACACACACACACACACACACACACACACACACACACACACACACACACACACTAGCAACGACATCAGATGCCGAGTCTGAACCTCCCACATCCACCTCCTGCAGGTCTTATACCGCAGATAACTGAGGGCTCACTGGGGACACCTAGTGGCAAACAGGAGCACTTTCCAACCCAGTCGTTCATTTTTCATCATAAACCGATTAGATTTTATTGCTTAATTTCATCCAGTCAATGCTTTGGGCTCCAGCACAATTAGATGCAGTCACAATTAAGATTATGAATGAAAGTGGAAAGAAGCCACACAAGGAGACAAAACGTATGACAGTGTCTCCATCATTAATCCTGATTAATCGCTGATCAGCCCTGATGGACGACGACGCTCGCCAGGCGGAGCTGATCCTCGTCAGTCATTAGCTGTCGTTTATAAGATGTTTCTGCATCGTAGCTGATGTTTGACCAGCAGTGCGAGGCCAGGAAAGAGCAGAGCGGCAAAAAGCAAAATCGACAAATAATCAACCTGGCGATTTACATTATCACCGTCCTCGACAAGCAGACAGATTCCCGTTACAGATCATAGAAGCACCTCAGTCACCTCTACTGGTTCCTAAGAGGTGTTTGCTCAATATGAGAGCGCAGATGGATAAAGCGTTGAGAGCCGGAGTGAAGGTCAAGGTGAAGGTCAAGGTCAAGAAATGAATTTCTAAGTGCAGATTATTTGCTCGCTGTTCTGCAGGAGATGACTTGATGCGCTGCGTCGACCTCTACAACCAAACCCAGTCCAAGTGGTTCGAGGAGATGGTCACCACCAGCATGGTAAAAACCCACGGAAAGCTTATTTTCCCCACAATCACCACATACACCTGTTTAATGGCAGTATTCAAGGGGTTTAAATCTGATATTCAACGAGCTCACGGTCCGTGTGTTTGTTTTGCGCGTCTCGTTCAGGAGCTGGAGAAACTGGAGGTCGATCGCATTGAGTGGATTCAGCAGCATTTACGCCAGTACACCACCCTGCGGCACGAAACAGACATGTTCAACCAGAGTGTGAGTTTTCTGTGTGTGTTCTTGTCAAAGACACTCGGCTCATTGAGAAAAGAAATATTCCAATCAAACTGCAGCATCCACGTTAATCTCAGAACCCAGGACGGCAGTGTGCGTGTTTTATTCCTGACTACTTCCTGCTTTGGCCAAATATAAAAGTATGCTGATTTGTCACTCAGGACTGAAATAACTCTAAAATGCGACACGGACGACTTTGGTAAGATGGATGTGTGACATTTCAGACTTGAAATTCTCAGCTAATCCAACAGCCTTGCCTGTGCAAATCCAGAAAACCAGGGAAAAAAAGTGATGTTTTGTGTGTTCGTCAGGTGGTGGAGCCGGTGGACCAGCTGCTGCAGAACGTGGACCCAGCCAAAGACCGAGAGCTGTGGGTGAAGGAGAACAAGACCGGCGAGGTGCGGCCCGTGGACATGGACTTATAGGCCCGCCACATCCGGGATCAGCCATCCTGTCTCCACTATTTGAAACATCCGCCGAGTCCCACAATGCTTGGAATAACGCTGATCCAGGGACAGCGCACGTTGGTTCAGACCAGCGAGGACCGCTCATCCTCCATCTGCCGGCATGGGGACGACTGCGAGGTTGGAATGAGACGCGTTGTCAGTGCGGGAAGAGCAGCGACAGACCGAAGAACCAGCATGTTTCCTCATCATAATCAGCGTTAGCTTACTGAATGCCATTTGACATTATTCTGCTGTTTACCTGTTGTAACGTTGACATTGTTGGAAGAAAAAAAAAAAAAAAAAGAAAAAAATAGACGTATTTCAATTTTTATTAGTTTAGCTTTTCGAGTAAGCCAGACTAAAAAAATAAATAAACAATAATAATAATTATTATTATTATCTTGATGATTGATATTTATTTTAGATACGGATATTGAATCATATTGGCATCTACGAATGAATATGATCTATTTTCATATTTCACTGGCTCATTTTGGTGGAAAATGCATGTTTTAAATATCCCGCTTTTACTGTATGTGGAGAGCTGCACAATCTGTGGAACCATGACGGTCGTTTGTACTCTTCTTTCTTTTCTCTCTGGGCTGTAGTTTATTGAGACTGCGTAGGCGATGGGTTTCTCACAGCATTAATATCTGGTAACCTCAGCAGTTTTTAGGAACACACACTCACACTCACACACACACACACACACACACACACACACACACACACTATGGCTTGACAATATGAGGTGTTTTGGAACGTGAATTTGGTTCCCCACAAGTCTGAACACTGTTGGTGGGAATGAGATTTAGGCCAGGGGTCTGATCCTGGATCAGTCCTGACAGGAGGAAGGAGGTCCACGCTACACAGAAACACCCTTTAGTGCCTAACGGTAATTTACCTGGAATGTCTTTGACATGACTTATACTCTGCATCTGTGTACATTTTGTACATACGAGCTGGATGTGTTCTGCTGTCAGCTGTTCCATCGGCCCCACAGGTGTTTGTACTGTACGTTGGTATTTGTTTTATTCTTTTTGGTAAATGTGCAGGAAAAAAAAAAAAAGGAAAAAAAAAAATTGTGGCAGCTCAAAGGAAAAAAAAAATATATATATATATATATTGAACGGCTCTTCCCCTGGATGTTATTGATGGGTCCACACTTTGTATCAGAAGACTGCATGTATGTGTCTGTGTTTACACGTTTTGTCTAATCACACATTGTCTGCTGGTCCGTCTGCTCTCGGTCGCTTTGATTTCTCACCTTTCTCGTGCCACCGTTGTCAAGCCAAACCAGTGGGAGAGATTAGAGTCGCAATTCTAATCCAGACTCCAGAAAGACGAGCCAATAATGTGTGATGCACGTTGCATAAATCAAGTCGTCTTTTAAAAGTCAAGGCCAAAAAAGAAAAGAAAAGAAAAGAAAAGCTTCACGCGCAGGTTTCAATCGCATATCTGTTGTCGAGGTTTTTATCTGTGTGTCAGCGTTGTGCACTTTGTGTAACCCGTCTTTATGTTTCCACTCAATGTTCTGCACAGAGATCTACAGTGTCCACAATGATGTAATGCCTGAGTTTGCCACTCACCCTTCTGTGGTTGACGTTTTTGTTTTTGCACTACGTGCATTCGAATCTGATGTTCTCCGCTGTTTTTTTTGTTTTTTTTTGAGAATGTTTGATCATAGATGACCTCTGTTCAGACGCTGTGCTGTACAATGCCGTGTCCCAAATAAATCTCCTCTTTGGAAACTGAACATCGTGGTGTGTCGTTGCGTAACTTCTCAGAAATGAATTAGAAGTCTTTCATTTCATGCAACCTTTTGGCCTGCTGGTGGTTTTGCAGCCTCGTCAAGGTGCACTGGCACCAGTCCAGCTCGTACTGGAGGAACAGAGTGGATTAGACCCCGTTTACAGCATGCCCAACCTGTACCTTGAACACTGGCTGCTGTCTAACAGTGTGATGTGTATTTCGTATTTGTGTCATGGAATTTATTATTATTAGCATCTAAACAGGTTCATAAATTACTAATCAAGATAGGTTTATGCTTTGTTGTTTGTCATTCAGACAGCTTTTTAACGATAAATCATAAGCAAGGGTATTCTACAAAGTGGGCGCTATAACGAAGAACCTAAACCGATAAAAGAAACAAGAAGGTAAAGTTACAGAACGATTAGGTGGTCAAACTGGCCACTTTTGGTCTCTGCCGTTTGGGTCCTCAGCGTTTGTCCGGATCGTCTTGAACGCAGCTGATTTGGAAACGACGGCACGCAGCTGACTTCTAGCTAGCTTAGCTGGCTAGCTCGCGTTCGGGAAATCGTCAGTTAGCTATGTTTCAGTGGTTAGCGATGACCAATGACGAAGAGCACCTGGCCGAACAGCGCGCACCTTGACCGGATGCAGGAGCGTCAGGTACCGCCTCTATTTATATCGATATATATATATATATATATATATATATATATATATTTTTTTTTTTTTAAAGTGTTTAGAAATTACTTACTTTGCTTTTAAGGTGTTTTTCATTGCCCCTGTTTGTTTCAGCTACGTTGTGTATGATATTTATTTTTAAATTATGTCAGCAAATAATTGGACATAATGTCACTAAACTTGTTTAAGGCGACCTGACTTTTGCTTCCCATCTGTGAATGTTACATCTTGTCAGGCTACTTGCTACTAGCTCTTACAACCTCATGCCAGTTTCCTACCATTGCATAGCTGGATGTAACAAAGAACCCAACGTGAGAGAAAAAAAATCAACAACTCACACACACACACACACACACACACACACACACACACACACACACACACACACACAGCTCTCCAGTCAGGAGGAGGTTGTCCACAGTAATTGACCTTCAGCTCATAATAGGATTGGCTAATACAGCTGGCTTGTTGTGCTGAGCCTAATTCCTTTCAAAAGCAGCTCTGATCCACACTCTCCCCTATCAAATTAATGATTGAACCACTGTGTAAACAAACATGCTGTCAGGTGGCCCAGAGTTGATTGGCTATCAAGGCAAAGGGGCAAGAGGTTAAGATTAAGCAACGGCATTTTTAGCTTGTTGGTGTGCTGCGGCAGCCATTTGGGACCTCAGTTTCTGTTTTTCGTCCTCACTTATTCACCTTAAAACAGTGGCATATCAAAAAATTCAGGTTAACATATCGCAACATGCCTTTAAGGAAGTCGGTTTATTGAACACATACCACCTAAACGTCATGTCAGTTTCTCCAACACTCTTTCACTGCATTGAGGGTACAAAGAAAATTTTCCACAAAAAAAGACCAAAAGAAAAGAAACAGAAAAGATGGACAGTCTTCAGACTTAAAGCAGAGCTTTTCCTCCCCTTTATTGCTTCTTCTCTTTAAGCTTGTCCTTGATTTTCTGGGGTTCATCGTACTGTATCAATCGCAGGATCTCCTTGTTGTCCATCACTCCCTGGATGAACTCTGCTGCCGAAATCTTATCTGCGAAAGGACAAAAAAAAAAAGAGAAGAGTGTCAACATGCGGGAACTGGTTTGTGACAAAAACCGCTTGATTAGTTACCGTTTTCCTTCTTGCCAAAGAACTCCCAGATTTTTTCCGCCCGCTTCTCTGGCGTGTTCTCGTCTTCGGGAAGGTGCTTCTGATCCTCAACGGGAATCATGTTGAATATTGACTGCAGGACATTAGTATTTTGTTGTTTTTTTTACCGTGGCGCAATAACAGAATACATGAAGCACATTGTTGACCTCCCTCCCTCCAACAGGCTTCAAGCAAATATTGTTTTTCTGGAAAAAAGAATGGGCATGTGGAAAGTTTCGGTACCTTGACAATTTCATGAATCTCGTTTTTGCTGATGGTTCCGTTTCCGTCCACATCATACAGGGCAAACGCCCACTCCAGCTTTTGCCGAGTCTTTCCTCCAGAGGTGAGGTGCAGCGCGACAATGTACTCCTTAAAGTCTAGAGTTCCGTCCGCATTGGTGTCAAAGCTCCTGAACACGTGCCGGGCGTACTCCGTGGGGTCGGCGTTGGGGAAAAAACTGGCATAGATGCCCTCAAACTGCTCTTTGCTGATCTTTCCGCCAGGACACTCCTTCAGGAACGACTGGTACCAGGTGCACAGCTCGGCCTCGGTGTACTTTGTGTTGGATTTCAGGTCCTCCAGGAGCTCCTTTGACAGTGCGCTGCTTTTGGTGTTCCCCATCCTGGACACAACCTGCAAAAAAATGGCGAAAACCTCTCTCACTCCCTTTTTTTTTATTTGCCGCTTTTGGGGGGTTCAGCTCCCGAGGATCCGTGTCCGGCTCTCCCTCTTTGTGTCTGAGGTGCCAAACAGGATTACGGTCATCGCTACCTAAATCCAGACAGCTGCCTTGAAGATTAAAAACGGATTACCACGTCACAGCGCGGTGACACCTCTCTGAAGACGTGCTGAAAGCAGCGGTGTAAGCAGAGGATTAAATGCAGCAGGTGGCTTTCACCAGAAATGTCAACATCTGGGATGGGGAGTTCCACTGGTTCTCGCAGCCTTTTTGCTGACTTTGCAATCCCATTTTGCCGTCTTTTTGGATTAACAGCGAAATGTGATGTAATGACACATGAGGTTCGCCGTCAACAGAGCATTCCACTCATTTTTAAATTCGTGGAATAAAATTAATTTTTTTTCCAATTTTATTTTTGCTGTGGCGCACAAGCAATGCAACAGTACAACGTCTAGAGTTGAAATTCTATTTAATTTTTAGCCCTTTAAGTTGGACATCAGTCGCACATCAGGGGGTGGACGGGAATATCCGGACCAAATTTTGAAGCTGCTTTGCTATGAAGGCGCAGTGTGTCTCAAGTGTACGTAGATGATTTCTGAAGGCGGTTCAGTTATTGACGTTAGCCAACACCAGCGCGGCCGCTGACGACCAGTGTTGCTTTATTGTGAAGTCCTGCGTGGCGTGGGCTGCCTTTTCACAATGAGATGGGATTAGCCACGTCTCCAGTGTGACAAGTCTCAGGACAGATTACATGACCATCTGCTTGCAGTGACACTAAAATCACTTAGAGTGAAGGCAATTTAAGAACTGTCAGGCTGCTTGGCTGCAGAGTGTCACAGTGGGCTGCAGCAGGGACGGTCGCGGGTCTTAGCGAGCGTCAAGGAGATAATAAACCTTAAGCTGGAAAGGGCTCAGGATTCTTGTATTTATTTATTTATTCATCACTTGGAAGCCGTGGTGGTTTGGTGGTTCTGTTTACTGGGCCAAAGATGTAGCAAGACTTGCTGATCCCGAGGTAAAACCCTCCTCTGGAGTTCCACGCGCCATGCACAACGTTTGAGTCCCCTTGACTGGCAAATGAAAACTCAGATTTTCTTTTTCTAAAGCCATTGATGGAAATGCAGAAACATCTGCCTGGATCTCTGCATATTCACCTTTGCAACATCAGATTAGGAATTCCCAGATCGTCGTGACGTCCTTGGAATTTCATCATGTTATCCCGCCTTTACGTAATCGTTCTCAATATTGCGATTCTGTCCGTCAAATGCACAGAAATTAAACAATCCCCGCCTCCCGCATCTGATCTGCCAGTCCTATGGGCTGATACGTCTACGTGTCCCCGCTGCTGGAAGATACTTATTATGTAAAATATAACAAGCCTGGAAAACGCTGGACAACAGGCTTACTACCTCATCAAGTGTTTACATTTTTTTTTTTTTATTATTACGCCAGGGCTAATGTTCAAAATAATCTCTTTGTGTTCGGGGGAAATTACGTTGCGAGTCGCTTGGCCGCGGTTCAAAGTGCCGCTGATCGGTTTGGATAAGAATTTGCCAAACGATGCATTGCGAATATCAGATTTTTGCCAATAGAATTTTGCTTGCGTGTTATTTCCCCACCAAGAATCGATTAACACATTGCTGAAAATATTCTTAATAAAAATGAATGACGTGCCTTTTTTACACAGTAGTTGCACCTGTACCTTTTGCCTTTTAATGTAATTTATTCAGAATGTTCATGTTCAATGTTCTGTTTGAGGGACCCAGGTCCAAACTGTCCCAAAAAGTACAATGTCTGCTAATCATAATCATATATATCTAAGAGATACATCAGAGATGAGTTAACTGAAGTAAAAAAAAAAAAAAAAGAAGGTGAAAGCTCTTGAAAATTAACCAGCATCAGCTCTCTCAATGTATAAAATATGTACAAATATTTCTTCAGGTATTTTTTTTATTTTTATTTACAATTTACAAATGTACAGAGCGCGAGTTAAAAGGTGTGGCACATATTTCAGCAGGAGTTGTTGGTTTGTAGCGATGATCAACTATTAGGAAGGAAAAGGTCGTGTGAAATGACAAACATTTGCTTCCGGACTTTAGGACCGATACAATAATGACACACCACCACGTTTGAGGCTGCAAATGTGCAGTGTCACGTTAAACAGAGAAAAGTGAACAGGAAAAGCCCCGTCCTGGATTATCCCCCCCCCCACCACACACCCCCCAAGCATGTTGTAATCTTTTTTTATTAATGTGCTCACAGGAAGTCTGGACTATAATTTACCATTTGTAATGGATAATATGGAAGGCAAAAGATTTGCAGAAGGGGAGGAGCGACGTGCGAGGCGGCCGAAAGTCGCCGGACCTCACTCAAATCTGGCAGGGGATGCAGCCAACCGGACGGCGATGGATTTCCATTGTCTCTTTCCGAGTGTTCAGAATGAATCCCTACAGAATCGGGGAGGAAGTGCTTCATTAGAGCCGGCGATGGATACGCAGAATTTTCAGCCGAGGAGCCTCCGGCGCAGCAAGATTATGAAGATTTGATACATATGCACGGAGAGGGAATACGGTGGCGACATATCAAAAGCCAGGATTAGTTGCCTTTTCATTTCATCTCCTCTGGTCTGGCCTCGACCATGAGGCTAGAGCGAGGGTGGCGGGCTTGTCTTGCACTCACCCTCAATTTCGTGGCGTTTGCGTTTGCCGTGTCAGCCGTGACCACCAGCTACTGGTGTGAGGGCACCAGGAAGGTGGCCAAGCCCTTCTGCACGGGACCCCCGGTCAAAGTCAAGCAGTGGTTCTGCATCCGCTTCAACAGCTCCAACATCAATGACAGCCGGCTGGTCCAGTACATCTTTGAGACCGGCGAGGAGAAATTCCTGATGCGCAAGTTTCACACGGGAATATTCTTCTCCTGCGAGCAGGCCGCCGACATGAACGGTAAGACCCCATTTGATGATCGCCGTGGGCAGGAAGTGATGCCAAAGGGAAGAAAAGGCACAGCAGCTCGACTCAAATCGTCATGACATTGACTTTTCCCAGTGAAATCTCGCCAACGTTAAACCAGTAAGGGTACCGCTACAAAATGAGGACCGAGCAACGTCATGCGTGTTGGGGTTAGGCATGTCAGTATCACGCCTCAGCTCCGTGCAGTTAAGATTTTGTCCACATTGCTAGCACAGCCGCAGCAAGCAAGACTGAACGGGATTATGAGCTATTTCTCTTTTGTGCCTGCCTACAAGCGGTCCCATTTGGCTTCATAAGCTCTTAAAATAATTTTGCAAAAAGATCGACAATGCAGTTAAGAGTCAAACTGTTTAATCTACTGACCACGACGGCCGGTGTGTAAAAGCATCGTTTCTCAGGAACATGAAGAACTTGCAAAGCTAGGCTACTCTTCAGGTTGCTGCAATCTGACTTGGTATTGTTGATACGGCACAGTAATTTGCTTTTAGTACATGTAATCTGTCTGCAATGTTATAAAAAAAAAAAAAAATACCGTGATACAATGATATATAGAACAACAAAGTCATCTTCAGGTTTTGGTTTAAGGAAGATTTCTTACAATTTCCTTCTTTCCAATCGCAGGATTTGATTGTCGGGACTTCTCTGAGATTGCACCTGAGCACGAACGAGGTTTGTGTTGTGTTGTCTTGTTGTGACTCTTGTGCTTGTTCCTTTGCCGTTTTTGTGTGTAAATCTGATCACAGATGATGTTTTGTAGGTAAGGCAACAGCCTGTGTCAAGGCATTCCTTTTCTGCCCCTTGCTAAATTATAGTCTCCTCAAATTTCCTGTTCAGACAGCTTCTTTGAAGGCCAAGATTTAGTGGCGTTTGGAAACCATCCCATGCCTCCTATAGCTGGCCAAACAATAGGTAGCCCCATATAAAGTACACATGTTTCTTCTCTGAATGCGACAGTTTGAGTACTGGGTGGAGCCACTGTGCAGCGCTTGGTGATCTGATCCAGGTTTTGTTCGTGCTGAATGGAAATGAGTCGAGAAAACGTGTACAGATGACACGTATCATACATGTAGAGTGGAGAAAACGGGAGCGCCTTAATGAACCCACACAGCCGACGGCTCCGAGGCCGGGACTCACAATCTAGAAAACTAACGAGCCTCTGCTGCTCCCTGAGATTGAGAAAACAATGAAAGCTGTCAAAGTTTGTAGATTTACCCTTGAGCTTTAACATCTCACCTTTTTCAGCCCTGCATGTTACGAACAAATGCGACCAGTAGCTTTAGTGCAGCAGCTGCTGACCTGATTTTTTATAAATCTGCACAGTCCCAGATGATCAGATTCCAAACTCCTCAACAAAAAGGAGCAGACCTGTTGTGCCCACATGCATGTCCGCCTTCAAACAAGTGGGATTATTGGTCAGGGTATTATCAGGCAACACAACTCATTCCTGCCTCCCTCCCTCCCTCTCTCTCCTGACTCGGTATTCCAGGAGTCCTGTGGCTGTGCATCGTGGCCGAGAGCCTGTACCTCACCCTGCTCTTCATGGGTGGCGCCCTGATGATCCTAGAGCTGTGTCCCTGCTTCAGCATCATGAACAAGCTGAAGCTCAGTGCCTTCGCCGCCATGTGCACTGCCCTGTCAGGTATCACTGGCAAAACAAAATAAAAAATATCTTGTATATATATACATGGGTATGCTATGTGTGTGTGGGTATATCCTTGTATACCCACATAGCAGCGTATGACCAAATTACGCCCAAATCCCACACAAGCTATGCAGCTGAGGTCACCGTCGTGGATGTCTGATAAAAAAGCAAGACAGGCTACCTGTGATACAACTCACACTTATCAGGGAGTACTTCATTGGGGTTTGGGGGTAATGTCAGCCTCCGCCAAAGACAGGCGCAGACTTTAACTGCAGCTCTGCGACGAAGTTCATCTCGACTCCCTTTGAGCGTTTGTACAGAGGGCTGGTCTCGGGGATCGCTCCACTAACTGGACTTCAAGATTAAAAGGCGAAACCACAGCGGGATAGCCTGTCACATAATGCTGGATTAAGTCACAAAAATCCTGTTTTTTTTTTTCTGTGTGTGTGTGTGTGTGTGTGTGTGTTTCGTTTTCCTTGACACAGTGTCTGCACTTTGTCAAGACCAGTGAAGGCAAAACCTTAAAGAGCAAAAATGGATACATGTAGAGGTTAAGGAATTAGCCACAAAGGAGTGAAAGCGGCAGGGCATCGGGTCAAGCTGCCCACAGCCTCTCGCCGCAGCTCACTGCGCTGCTGTGGAGGATTTACAGGGTGGTCGACTAATCGGATTGGAGCCAGGGCAGCGATTTTGGGCTGTGCCAAGACCTGCCCAGAGGAGATACACCCCTTCACAAGCGCACGCACGCACGCTCACACGCACACACACACACACACACACACACACACACATACACACACATACACACACGTACACACACACACACACACACACGGACTCCCATCCCCCCTGTTGTTTTGAGTTAATCCCCAAGAAAAGCAGCTGTGGCAGGGCAGAGTGCTGGATAAGAGCGCTGGGCCAGCAGATTCTCCTCAGAGAGGCTAAATATCACACGTTGAAATAATGACCAAAACCACGTACAAATATTGTACTTGTATGTGCACCCTCTAGTGGCTACAGGGTGATCAAGCCACATAAATTCATAATCCTTTGCTCACAGCCAATGGTGGGAAGACCAAAAATGGGGCTAAAACATTGAACTCAAATTCATAAGGTGTTCACGGTCTCTGTCAAGGCTGACTTGCAACTGATCTGTGGCAGTTGTTGAAGTCAGTGTCGGTCAGAGAGAAGGAACTTTTACACACAGCGCATCATTTTTCGAGAGATGTACATGATTCTGAAACCAACTTCTTGTTCTCAGGCCTTTGTGGGATGGTGGCCCACATGATGTTTACCACCATATTCCAGCTGGCTGTGGCTATGGGACCTGAAGACTGGAGGCCTAAAACCTGGGACTATAGCTGGTCCTACGTGTAAGCTCGGAAATAGTTGATATAGTCGTGTTAATTTGAAGTAAAACTGCCTGTAAGGACAGGACAGGACACGACAACAACTGATTTTGATGGAGTTGCCAGTGCTTAATAAACTGCTCCATGACATTGCTCTAACAGTGTCTCCAAACTTTTCCCCAGCTTAGCGTGGGGCTCTTTTGGCACCTGCATGGGCTCTGCGGTGACGGCGCTCAACAGGTACACCAAGACCATCATAGAGTTCAAGTACAAGAGGCGGAACATCGAAAAGAGCCTGATGATCAAGCAGAAGATGATCGAGCTGGACCTCCCGGAGCAGATGTGGGACATGTACCTGACAGCCGTACCCGCCGATGCCGAGGCACAGTCGGAACTGCCGGTCAACGGACACAAGCCGTCCACGGGGACGACCTACGCAGTGGAGATGGACAATGTGCCGGAGCCACAAGGAGAGGCCTACTGCTGACGACGTGTCCGAAACAGAGTTTTCATCCGTGGGTTTGACTTCTACTACCAGAGAGGTTTTTTGCCTGGTGCTGCACACCAAGTATCTATACAGAATAAAAGCACGTCTTCAGACCCTCCCATGTTAAATTATTTGGTTTGAGGGTTAAAAGAACAGGATGTGCTACAGCATCCGGAAATCCTTGGAGGTACCGCATTGTCTCCCATTGAGTTGAGTCAGAAAACAAGCTCACTGTCAGCGTTACTGTTGGATGGATGTGACTGATGACGTTCATTCTCAATGTGTTACTGCAATGCCAAATAACTAGGAACAGTTTGTTTTTTGTTTTGTTTTTTTAAACACTTCTGCAACCACAAACAAAATGACTCTCGCTTCACGGCATCCATCCCTGCAGACCATAACACATCTGTGCTCAGAAGATGCTGTTGACGTGTGAGCAGATGGTTTTTTGCAGATCATCTGGAGTGGAATCATCTGTCATGCAGCTTGTATTTGGCCAAAAGAGATCATCTGTACTGCAGACGTGTTCCTGCTACAGTACAGCTGCCGGCTTGAGAGACCGGCAGTGAAAATGAAACGACGACTTTGACTTTGTGCATGTTCCACCATTTCTCTCCATTTTATTTTATTTATTTATTTATTTTTTTAAACCTACCATCGTTAATTCATGTAGACATTTTCAAATTTGCAATAGAAACCAGGAGTAATGGGAAGTGGAGTGATACTGACATCTCTCTGGCTGGTTTTGTACGTTCAGCAGTGATTGAATAATCTGTACCATCTGAAAGTTTTAAGCTGATGATGTAATACAAAAATAAACTGAGACTGCTGCTCAAGAATAAGAGTTGTCTGTCAAAAAAAAACCAAACAAACCATAAAATAATCCAGTTGTCCTTCAGATCAACACAACTCCTTTTCTTCCAAAGATGAAAACTCTTCATCAAAACGGGGAGCCTTTTTTGCAAAACATCTTATTCTCAGAGCGCTGGTTGCAGAAATAATCTCTCCTCGTGGCCAGAGTCCAAGATATACTGTACTTGTCCGACATGCACTGGTTTCATCTCAGAAACGACAACTTCTCCCTCGGCAGGGGTGGATGCGTGTCTCGTCTAGTGTGTGTGTGTATAGGGTCGCGTTAGTGAATAAAGGTTTGTAAAATTACGATGGTGTTTGGGAATATTATCCTTTGTAAAAGAAAGGCAGAACTATGACTTTAGAGGATACTGTTTGAATATCACTCGGTGCACTTTGTTAACCAATGTAACCACGGTAAGCCAAACATTTCATGTCGATAAATATTTTAATGCTCTCACATTAGATAATTATAATTACAATACTGTGTTCTCAAAGAAAACATGAGATGCAACAGCACAATTAACAATCAAATAGGTTGACAGACAATTAAACATTAATTACTGCAATGTATTGCGTGTGACTGGACGCACAGTCCAGTGAATCGAGTGAGGTTTTATTTGTTGTTCTCCAGGTGCCATTTTTGGTGGAGTTTAACCAATGACACGTTCTCCATACCGCTCCTCTGGATGCTCTGCTATGTATTTCTTTATATACCAGCAGGAAATATGAGCCTTCAGGTTCTCTTGCACCAGAAAGTCCATGGCAGCCTGTGGGAGAAAAAAAAAGTGCCCTGTAAACACCAACACGTGCAGAACTCACTCGATGTGCATTTTACAAGTCTGACTCCCTACTCGTGAGAGATCTGCTGCGAGGCCTTGACCCCTGAATGTCTCAGGCACGTAGGTGGACATGAGGTCGACCTCCTTCTCCCCGGTGAACCGGTAGTACAACACTGCGCTGTCACTGGAGCCTGTGGGCAGAAAAAGACACAACAAAACTACTCACCAGGATGCGAAAGTGTGGACATAACCTTCTGGAATAAATCGAAAGAGACAATTTATTAAACGACGTCCAGGGGCATTATTATGGATAAACAACCCGTAAAATGTCTTTTTTCGCATGTGTCCTGAACAGCAACCAGACTTCATTTAAAACTTC
This sequence comes from Nelusetta ayraudi, assembly GCF_046127955.1. NCBI lineage: Eukaryota > Metazoa > Chordata > Actinopteri > Tetraodontiformes > Monacanthidae > Nelusetta > Nelusetta ayraudi. Next base: position 442,738 of record NW_027466244.1, read on the forward strand.
ATCTAAATAAATGGCCGCTACTGGCGCACTGGAGCAAAGGAACGACAGCAATCCGACTAAAAAAAGACTCAAATTTGAAAAATATTTTCTATCAACTATGATGCCGAACTATTGCGAAGAAAATAATATTACGTAGTAGTGGTAATTTAATCGATCCCGCCCGGTTTCTGCGTTCGAACAGGCCGTGTGGAGACACCGGGACATCGTGCAGGATCCCTGCCGGCCAAAGGCGCCTCCTCGCCGGGTCGCTCCGCTCACCTGCCCCGCTGTCAGGAGTGACGGTGAAACGATTGTTCGGCCGGTCATGTTGCACCTCGAACCGGCAGCCGGAGCTCAAGGAGCCGATGGGAGTCTGGCTAAACTTGAGTCGAGTCAGCTCAGGAAGTCTGGACAGTATTTTGAAGGCCATTTATTTAACCGCGGAGACAACGGTCACTCTGGGCAGCATGTGGCATTGACTATCGGGTCCGGACAGCAGGGGGCGACATTGACACAAATCAATGATTACCTTTTGCGTTCTCCTGTTTAGTACAGCATACAGTGTTTTGCTATTGCTACATAAACACAGTATAATTTTCATAAAAGACAGTTTCATAAAACTTCACTGTCACAAAAAGGTAATTCAGAAACTACAAATTCTGCATTTCATGCATGTCCAAGCTTCCTCAGCAGATGGAAGGAAAGCACTTCAGGTTTTTATTTATGCCAGAATTTAATGACTTGGATGTTTTGTGGGCAGCTTTACATCTTCTCGGTGGCAGCAGCGTGGTCAACCCCTGCAGCCATCACCGCAAACAACACGTTGGGTAGGAAGGAGCGGGCGTAGATGGCAGCTTTAGGGAGTGATGGTGCGATGAGCACCTCCTTCCTCTTGTTGTTCAAGGTCTTCACGATCTGAGTCGCTGCCTCATCTGGTGTGACGCCGAGTGGCTTCTGACTGTAGAAAACTGCCAGGAGGTGAGAAAAACTACCATCATTTTTTTTTTTATCCCTGAAATAATAGTTACAAGAAATATGTTTATTGTGAAAATGTTCATACATCTTAGGTAAGTAAATCCACTGTTTAAAATTTCCGTGTGTTTTCTGAAAACATTTAAATATGTTGCGATGATACGCTTGTACTCACACGACCAGATTGATCTGGCAGGTGCCGCCCCAGTGTGTTTGGACAGCGAGGAGCTGATGTAGGTGTGACTGATGGTGCTGACAGAGATGCCGTATTCATTAACCTCGGCTCTCAGACAGTCGAAGAAAGCCTGCACAGCGTGTTTGGAGGCGGCGTCTGGAGGAGAGGGCGGAATTTCTTTTATTTTATTCAAGTTGACTTTTGAATTGGACTTTGCTCCCTTTCAACATGAACTGGGACAATCCTCAGGGTTGAACCTGGTCAACAGCATAAATGAAGGGAACAGGTTGAGCTCTTTTCACTCACACGTGGTACGGAAAGGCACCGCGAGTTTGCCCTGGATGCTGTTGATCAGCAGTAGGTGGCCGGTTCTCCTGGAGATCATGGAGGGCAGAACACCTGCGGTGGGAAATCCCAGCAACATTTGTGGTCACTGTCAGTGTCTCGCTCCCTCCCAGATGGAACTCAGAGCCTGTCGTACCTTTGGCCAGAGTGGCTGGCCCGAAGTAGTTGTGGTCCATGATCAGCTTGTCCATCTCCAGAGATATGGTCTGCACAGGGGCTTTGAGCTTCATGCCGCTGTTGAGGATGAGGACGTCGAGGCAGCCGTAGCACTCCAGGATCTCTGTGATGGCCTCGGGCATGCTGTCCATGTCCCCGAAGTCCAGCAGCACCAGCTTTGAGGGGAAAGTCTGAGGCAAAGGAAATTAAAAGAAAGAACATTTCCCTCTCTTCACCGTTTAGTCGCTTGTGATAACTTTTCCTAGTCTGACCTGCCCATCCTTTCAAGTTTGGACGACATGCTGAGTCATTGTGATTGGATATGAGCTTCATCCCCGGCAGCATCAGTGAACATTGTAGACTTCACCGTTAGGGTTAACCCTTCCCCCTGTTTTCCACGCACCTTGGTGGGGTCCGAGGTTTTCTCCAAATCGTCGGCCAGCTCTTCTAGTTTCTCCCAGCTTTTCCCACACAGGATCAGCCTGGCCCCTCCTTTATGAAACACTGCTGAGCACTCTGGAAAAAGGGAAAGAATATCAAAGATCGCAAACGTGAGGCCACTGCTGAAAAGGTTCTTTCGAAGCCGTCACGTTACCTTTCCCGAGTCCAGAAAGCGCGTCGGTGATCACCACCACCTTGTTGCGCACCGAGGTCTTGGACAGCAGGCCGATGACTGCGCCGTACAGGTAGAAGAGTCCAGCCGTCAGCACGACCACACATGGTACCAGGAGCACGGTGGTCATCCATGTCGGGTCCATCTCCTGCACAGTAGCCACATTTTCTTTGTAATGTTTTTGGTTTAGGATGCTGAAAAAAATGTATATTGTGATTCCGTATTTTGGGAAATGTAAGTTATAATCCAGTGCCAATGCAAATGAAGGTTATTTGTTTTTGTTGCGGAACTATTCTGTATGATTTGAATTCTTTTTCCATCTCATTACAGAGATGAGATGAGATGGGATGAGATGTTTAGGATCTGATGAGATACGTAGAAAAATAAATCCTACCCAAAATGTCACCGGCTCTGTAACATTGTTGTCCATCTCACCTTCTACCACCATTTCTTTTTTCTTTCTTTTTTTTTTTTTTTTTTTTTAATCTAACTACTCTGGAATAAAAAAAAGGGAAATAGTGCGTCAATAGTAATCAGTGTTTCAAATTGAACAGCAGGTGCCATGTAGTTAGTAATACCTGTTTTAGGGTATAAAAGATTTCATGGTCAGCTTGAGCACAGATTTGCTTGAATTCTACCAAAAACAAGAATTGAACACAAATCACAACGAAGTGACAAAACAAACTCATATAATTGTTATAAAGGTCTTCTTCTTCTTCTTCTTCTTCTTAATTGTGAATTCAGTACAGAGACAGATCAGTGAGCTGACAGAAGGGATTTTGCTACAATTCAAAATGTAACCCAGAAACAGAGAAGAAAAAGGGAGCTGAAACGAAAACAAGCAAAGAAATAATAACACTCGCAACGCTCGCACACCACAGACCTGTCTGTGACTCACAACACAAGAAAGAAACCAACACCACAAAGAGGCAGAAAACAGACTGTATTGAAGAACAGACACGAGAAATAACCACAATAAGACATAAAGCGACCAAAAATACACACACAATTTACTACACAAGTACGCAAAAACAACCTCTAAGTTTTTGTGCTTCACGGGAAGTTTGAACTGTCACATGTTGGTGTCTGCCCAGAGCTTCTTTGTGTTCTTATAAACTTTTATTTTTACTATTATCAAATCCTGACTAGCGACACTCATTGGCAGTGAGCGGATAACCTTTTGCTTCAGGTTCACAGGCTGTTTGCCACGGCCAAAGCTTCTAAAAATAAAATTGCGCCACAAATAGAATCTGTATCTGTCACAAAGTCTCTGTGCCACCGGATGGAGGCCGTGTTCTTCATCTGCAAAGTCTGTACAATGTATATTAAAATGCAATGATAAAGGAACTGGCCTGGGGGTTGATAGAACGTCTGTGCACAGTTTAGAAAGAAGTCTGACCTTTATTGAGCAGGAAGTGAGTGAGGAGCCAGGAGGATTTCTCTGCGTCTGGGGCCTCTGCAGGCATTCAGGAGCCTCCTGACGAGCTGGAGCCGCACACGTCCAGCCTGGCCGCCCTGCCAGGACAAGACTGTGGGATTTGAGCTCTTTTAATAGCAGCACAGCTGAGTCAGTTATTTTCCATGCATGCGTGTGTCTGTGTGTGTGTGTCTTGTCACTGTGCTATGTCCAGAATGACAGGTGTGGCGAAGGGGAGGAGGGGCTGCTCACCAAGAAATGTGGCTGAAATAGGTGGTCACTTTGAGGGCAGCTTTCTTCATGTTTGGTGAGGCCTGTCTCAGAGGAACCAATGCGAAAAATGTAAATTAGTTGCAAATTTATTTTGTTGTCGTTGTTGTCACTGTTGTCGTTGTTGTCGTTGTTGTCGTCGTCGTCGTTGTGGTCGTTGTCGTTGTTGTCGTCGTCGTTGTCGTTGTTGTTTTTGTTTAACTAAGCAAATAACTAACACAATTCTAGTTTAATAGTTTATATCTATCTATGATGAACCTCTTTTAACAGCGTTGGTGAAAAATATTAATTCCTGAATCCATTCCTGCAAATTGAACAACTTCCGCATTGACGGCCGCATGTCGTTTTACTTTGCAGCGCCGGGCCGGAAGTTGAGAAGCAGGTGCGGGGCAGGTCTTGACGCACCGCTGGCTGGAGGAGGTTTCCAGTCCGACTCCTGGCAGGCTGCACCGCTACTGCGGGCAGGTTGCCCCACCGTCTCCTCCCGCTGCTTCTTTTTTCATTTTGACGGCAGCCGGTGAAAATGTCTGACTTTGAGGAATTTGAAAAGCAGCTGAGCGAGAATCGACAAGGTGAGCGCCGGCGCTCGCTCGCTCGCTCGCTCGCTCTGTGCCCCAAATGTTAAGCTAGCGACGCGGTGACACGGTGCGCACTATCGGCTCCCTCTTTCCGTTTACCTTAAGCATCATTCGCCGGGAACACGTGACACGGCAGAAATTCACGTTTACATCATTTTCATACAGAACGCAAATGTCGGTGACGTCGAGCTCATCGTCGAACTCATCAAATATTGAACGCAGTCTGGTGGCCGGTGTGAGAGAGCGAACACCGCGCACACAGGGCACCGACGCACCAAACTGCCGTCGAGTTTTCAACATTTTTCCAAGGTTCCATCTGATATGAAGATGTGTAAAGAGCGAGGCCACCTCAGAGGGCGACCGTCCCACTCCTCTGGTTGTGTTTGTCAATTCGGCTCATAATTCAAATTAGTGACATGTATAATTGTATTGCGAAACAACTTCTTCACGTGGTGGTGCGTATCCTTGGGTCAAATAAATGACAGTACAATGCAGGTGTTTTTATGTTCCACTTCAGTTTTTTAAAATACTGCAGCAGACTGCTGTAAATTGAGCATGTCGGTGTTCATGAGTCATTGTAAATCTTGGCATCCGATATATTGGAAGTCAAGTTTAGCAGAGTGAATCCTGAAAACATGGTACTATTCCTTTAAACAAAACGAGTTGTATTTAAATAGCTTGATCAAAAACATTTTCAATTTGAATAATTTTTTTCTCATTTTCTCTTCTTTTGCAAAGAAGTTAAAAAAAAAAGAAAAGGACAGGAGACCGAGTCTTTGTTTCTTACAGGAAAGATCACATTCATTAATCAATGTAGACATTGAAACTGACAACTTAGCAAACAAAATGTGTGTGAGAATTGTCTTTCCACAGTTGCTCTTGGACCAAATTGACCACGAATTATTTAATATAGTAGCTATTCTCTGTGTTAACCATTAAATAATCAGATTTTTTTCCCCCCTCCAATAATGAAACAAATCGACATTTGCTTGTTTTTAAAGTTTATCCGTGTGCCTTTTGTGCCTTGGATCGACAGAACGAGAGCGGGAGCGACACAAGAAGAGGAGCCGCAGCAGCTCTCCGCTCAGCCGGGGCGACAAGCACCGCAGCTGGAGCAAAGACCGAGGCAGCCGCAGCCGAGAGAAGCGCAGCCGCAGCCGCGATCGCAAGAGCCGGGACCGCCGCAGCTCCTCCAGGGACCACAAGAAGCACAGGTGCACGCAGAGAAGGAGGAGGAGGAGGAGGAGGAGGAGGAGGCGGTTGCTGTGAGCGACTTGCCCACTCAGGCAGAGTCTGATCTTTGTTTCTCTCCGTGTCTTTTCTTGGCTCTCGCAGCCACTCTCCAAGAAGGACGAGGAAGAAACGGACCTGCAGGTACTGGGACGTTCCGCCGCCCGGCTTCGAACACATCACGCCAATGCAGTACAAAGCCATGCAAGGTAATCCTGTTTCCATGACGGTTCTTCCCTAAATAAAAGCGCTATTTCTAAAATTCCCACAGAGTGCAGTTGTGAGTCGCAGGCGTTTTCCATTGAACGGTGTTGGAAAAGGAGTGAGAGGAAGCTGAGCTTGTTTCTCCCAGCCCTTCTCCATCCATCGTAAATTCAGATTACAGACAGACATGTACACACAAATAAAAGCAACGTACACACACACACACACACACACACACACACTACATATGTAATAAAACAAAACATGCAAGCGAAATGTGGCTCGTGACTTTCAACCCCATAAATGTAATTTCTTTAAATTTCATTTTAAACTGTTTCATGTTTTCACGTCTTCCGCTGCCAAAAAACCACTGCCAAGTCCAAAAACTTTTTTTTAATACTTTTTTTTCATGTATTGAAATGTCGGCTTTCGTGCTTGAGGTCATTGTAAGGTCGCCCTCGTTCTGTGACCCCTGACGCGTCACCGCTGTCGTCCACCGATGCATAACAACTTCTACTACTCTTCCAGCGGCTGGACAGATCCCCACCATCGCCCTGCTGGCCACCACCGGCGTGGCGGCCGCGCCCACCCAGGTGCCCGTGGTGGGCAGCCAGATGACCAGACAGGCCCGACGCCTCTACGTGGGGAACATCCCCTTTGGAGTGACCGAGGTGAATTCTGCTCCAGTCCTCCTACAGGTCTGTGGCAGTGTTGCAGTTCTGGAGATTGGTCTCGGCCTCCAGACCACATGGTCTCGGGTCTCGTCTCGGACTCGGAGGCTTTTTTACTGAGTCTGGTCTCGGTCTGTGGGTTTTCGATCAAGACCAGTCGAGAGTCAGCCAACTCTGCAATCGCTGCGTTTCCATGACAGTTTTTTTTCAAAATAAAAGCAAAGTTTCCGCAATTTCGACTGTTTGTCACCTGATTTATAGTTCATTTGTTTTTTTAATTTTATGAAGCAAAGTTTCTTTTTGGTGTCTTTTCTTTTTCTTTCTTGCCGGCCTGTTGACGTCTGTTCATCGCTTTGTTGCCTATTGCAGGAGTCCATGGCGGAGTTCTTCAACGCCCAGATGCAGCTGGCCGGGCTCTCGCAGGCGCCCAGTAACCCCGTGCTGGCGGTGCAGATCAATCAGGATAAAAACTTTGCTTTCCTGGAGGTGAGCTACTTCCTGTTGGCAGATACCACTAAAAGCTCCTCCTGCAAGATGGATCTCTCCTGCAGGCCTCTTTGTCTTCAGTCTGCCGGCTGAGCTCAGCTGAGCGTGAAGACGCAGAATGTCGACGGCGTGGTGAAAAATATCCCCCAGGATTTGAGTTATTTTACACTAACAGTCAAACGTTTGGACACATACTTCGGATTGAATGTTTTTTTTTTTTCCTCAGGCTGGATTTTTTTTTTTTATTTGTGGAATTTCTTGAACTTTGAAGTTTGACCTTGTGACCTCTGACCTCCAGTTTCGCTCGGTGGACGAGACGACGCAGGCCATGGCCTTCGACGGGATCATTTTCCAGGGTCAGTCGCTGAAGATCAGACGGCCTCACGACTACCGGCCACTGCCGGGAATCTCGGAGCAGCCGGCGTTCCACGTCCCGGGTTGGTGCCCCCTAGTGGCCACGTGTCCCCTGTGCATGGCTGCCGAGTTTCGACGCCTTTATTTTTTTTAATTCTGCTCTTTGTCGTCTGCGCAGGCGTCGTCTCCACCGTGGTTCCTGATTCCCCTCACAAGCTCTTCATCGGAGGTCTTCCCAACTACCTGAACGACGACCAGGTATTCAGCTGCCGGCTCGGTCCGCCGCTGCTTTTCCCTCGTCGCCAGCTCGTCCTCGCACCTCACGCCTGCACAGAACACACAGTGATTGGCAGAAACCAGATGATAGCCAGGAGAGACAACATCCAGGAAAACACTGAGGACTTTTCTGATATACGTCAATAAAAAAAAGAAATTGCTTTTTACGGAACATTCCCAAACAGAAATACCTTAAGAGAAACAGATTTTATGATCAAATGTTTCTCCTGTTTTTTTGTTGAACTGAGTATTTTTCCAGTCCATATGACAAATCAAAGGATTGTTTTGCATTTTACGGACCCAAACGAAAAAGATTAGTCTCAAAATAATATAATAAGTGTAAAAATTAGATATTTTTAAAAGTCATTCTTATAAGTTAGACATTTTTTTAAGTTCTCAGATTTTAAAGATAAGCTTTCTATGCAAAACAAATATATGAATTCTAATGAATTACATTTAATCAGCAGTGTTAAATTTGCTTGTAGGCGGCAACGTCAGTCACAGGAACTTTTATTTACCGACTGACTCAACTTGCCCGACTCCTCTTTTTTTGTTCCTTATCAGACCACATGATGTGTTTTTGTTCACTGACTCGTCTTATTTATTCTTTTCAAATACTTGCAAGTGGCTGCCACCTCGTTGATACTCACAGCTCTTTCATTTTTTGTTCCCCCACTTTGTCCCCAGCTAGGGGCCCGTAAGATCGTTAAGTCTGCGCTCATAATTTGTTCAGTAGTACTCATCTACTGCTGCCATGCCAACATGTAACACAAGGCAAGTAAAGACATTCTGCTCCTCACAACGGACGCACTCGCGGCTTGCGGGCCGCTCTCTTTTCCTCCCATCATGCCTTTGGAGCGCGTCTGGCAGCCTGCGCTCGGCGGTTTTGGCCCTGCGATGCTCTTTTGCCCAGAGTTTGTAAAGAGACGCAGGGTGTAAAACGTACACAGCGGCTGTTCTTCTTGCACCTAGTTGGATAAAGAAGTTGGTCTTTCTTTTTTTTTTTTTTTTTTTTTTTTTAACTTATTTGTACAGAACAGTTGTTCACTTGTAGTGCCTCCATCCTTTGCTGCTCCTGTTATCGTAAAGTAATTCCAAGCTTTGTCCTTAGTCTAATATAAAGTTCATGTGTGTAAGGATTAAGGCGTCATAAGAGATGCACATACAATTTTCTTCTCTTTCTGATTTAACAACCTGTGTAGAAGCCGATAACTTACTAACGGCCAGTCACGTGACGGAAGTCCGGAAGCGATAACGTTAATAACTTTGGGCCAACGACGTACGTTGCATTTCATTATTGGCCGTTCTTACGTTCTGGGCTTCTACAACCTGTCAAGAGAAAGTCCAGTTCTGTCGTGCTCTTCCACTCCTTGCGGCAACCGTTGTCCTCATGACGTCGTCCCCTGCTGTTATTTTGCAGGTCAAGGAGCTGCTGACGTCGTTCGGGCCTCTCAAAGCGTTCAACCTGGTGAAGGACAGCGCCACGTCGCTGTCCAAGGGCTATGCCTTCTGCGAGTACGTGGACGTCAGCGCCACCGATCAGGTAATGCCCGGCGCCGCCCGGCGCCGCCCAGCACCTTCCTTTCCTTCCTCTGTGTCGTACATCGTCTCACCACCGGGTGCTGCTGCTTTCTGGAGCAGGCGGTCGCCGGGCTCAACGGGATGCAGCTGGGGGACAAAAAGCTGATCGTCCAAAGAGCCAGCGTGGGAGCCAAAAACGCCAGCCAGGTGAGTAAGACGACAGAGTCCGACAGAGGCGGCGTGTTTGCAACGATTAGTCGACGTAAATCCATCGCGTCGACAGCAAAAACTTTAAATTTTGAAATTTAAGCGAGTTTGGGACTCTTTCACGGAAAGTCAAGCAGCGAAACACTCCAAGCCAAAACTCCATGGCAGCACTACCTACTGTGACCACCAGGAGCCGCTGAATCATCGCGCACCTCAGAGAGGAGGAGGTCACAAATGACGTTGAGGATGAATATTTCCGAGATGCTTTTTAAATGACAGCCTTATGTGTTAATTAACCATCAGCCAACGACGCAAATGCATAATACTTTCATTTTTTCTACGTTCACCAGTTGGAAAATCGTGGAGCGGAGCTTGCTTAGGGAACGCTAGTTCACTTCAGTAACTTTACGGCAGTAAGTAGTGGATTACAGGCCCTGTCGATACTCGCATTTATACTGAATTGCATGGGGGGGGGGGACAATTCTTAGATTAATCGCGATTATGACTTGAGATTTCCAATTATGAATTGATTCACAAATTTTAAAAAACATAATTATTTTAATTAATTGATTAATCGATAGATTAATCAGTAGATTAATCAACAGATTAACCAACAACAAAAACGAGGGTTGGTTGCTGTCCTCCTCTTGACCGTCTTCCTGCCCTCTGCCTCCAGCAGACGGCCATCATCGAGACCCCGGTGACGCTGCAGGTGCCCGGGCTGCAGCGGCTGCAGAACTCGGGGATGCCCACCGAGGTGCTGTGCCTCCTCAACATGGTGATGCCCGAGGAGCTGGTGGACAAGGAGGACTACGAGGAGATCCTGGAGGACATCCGCGAGGAGTGCTGCAAGTACGGCAGCGTGCGCTCCATCGAGATCCCCCGGCCCCTGGACGGCGTGGAGGTGCCCGGCTGCGGGAAGGTGGGTGCAAGCAGCTCTTCTTCCAGGACACGCAGTCCTTCAGCAACGCCGCTTTTGCGCCCCCGTCAGACTGGTTCTTGTCGTTGCAGATCTTCGTGGAGTACGTCTCCGCCGCGGAATGTCAGAAAGCCATGCAAGCTCTGACCGGACGCAAGTTTGCCAACAGAGTTGTGGTCACCAAATATTACGATCCCGACATGTATCACAGGCACGAGTTCTGAAGGCGTGGACGAGTGTCTTCTTCTTCTTCTTCTTCTTCTTCTTCTTCTTCTGCCTCTTCTTCTTCTTCTTCTTCTTCTTCTGCCTCTTCTTCTTCTTCTTCTTCACTCTTTCTGTTGGTCTGCTTGTTTTGTTTACTCCCCTGAATGTCGTGAATGTGTCTTCGACCTGAGAACGAGACTTTTATTATCTAACAACCTGGACTGCAGCGTGCGTCTTCTCTTCGTACAAAATATTTAACCCTCAGCTTTGACCTAATATCCCCCATCGTACTCTGAATTCAAAGCTACTGTAGTATCCGTTTGTGGTAGGATGAATGTATCCAAACTAGACTAATACTGCCTGGTGGTGCTGGACGAAGATGCACCGCAAGAGAGAGAGAGGAGGTTTAGAGTTTCCTCCTGAGCACAAACACTTAGATTTCAGTCTGATAAGCCATTGACATATTTACTGTTTGGCTTTTAAAATTAAAAAACAAAAAAAGTTTGTATTTATTTTTCAGAATGCTATATTTCTCCCATGTGTCATGTTCCTTTGACTAAATGCTCCAACCTGCACTGCTTAACTGCTGTTTTTTCCTGTGGAAACATAAACTATTTAACCATGAAGGCCATTTTTGTAAATATGAAAACTTGATACGTGAAGATTAATTTACATTGTTCATGTCCACTCTAAGTTACTTGAATTTTAAAATCGGGGCTGTTGCTGATTTTTTTCAATCAGTAGTTACCAGTCTTCCATGTTAAAGTTGGAGCCCATTGTTATAATTTAATGCCTATCGTTTTGTAAAGTGTGTGACACTCTGCGACGTAGCTCGAGTGGTCAGCGTTTTCAACTGTTGAGGTTTTTGTCAAACTTCATGATGGGCCAAAATAAAAGAAAAATGCTGAAATTGACTCAAATTGCACTTTTCAAGTTATGTCAAAAGTTCTTAATAAGAATATTTATTTTGTGCACTGTTTAGAATCTTTAATGAATTCAAAGAATTTATTTATTTTGGAAATGTATCTGCATCCAAACAAATGTGTATGTGTGTAAAAAGTACATTTGGATCCCTCCTGTTTTTTTTTTATTTTTATTTTTATTTTTTTTACAGTGAGCCAACAGTTGAACACATCAAATGAAAAAGAAGCCTATTTTATTGTAAAGAAATCAAATGCAACAAACAATTAATTATAACTAGATTGTTTATTTTGTCCATATCACGGCCAATAATGTGAAAACATGTTACATTTGCACAAACTACTGCCATTGCCATGAATAAATGCTTGTTTCCACTATTGGTTGTTGTTTTTCCTCATCATTTCCAAGCAATATCAAAGTATCAATACAGTTTTGCCAAGGAACATGAACATTCACTTCCCTCTTGTGGTTACAGTGGGCATCTTTTTTTTTTTTATGATATATTTATCAAGACGATTTAAGTGCTAAAAATCTATTTAAATATTTTTTTAATATCTGAGTTTTGCGGGTTTTATCAGAATGTATTATACATATAGAATAAATAAAGTCAGCATTGGGTAAACTTTGAAACTTTTGACAGAGGGGGAGCAGCAGCAGATGGATGGAGTGTTTTGGTGACCCACCTCACAGAGGAAAGAGAAAAAAAAACAACATGTTACTTTAATGTCAATTGAAAATGAACAAAAGCTTTACAACAAAATATGTGTCTTTGAAGCCGCACGGTATTTAGGTCTTTATTGAAATGACTCTTAAAACACTGACAAAATGATGAAATACAGCTATTTTATTACCTCCTTACTATTAATATAAATTCCTCAAGTTCGGCTGGCCGGATTAAAAAGCTTCATGGGCCGCATGTGGCCCCCGGGGCCGTAGTTTGCCCATGCCTGACCGAAGTAATCTAAAACAAAACGCTTGCATATACTTGCGTTTTATTTTGTAGGCTCTAGCCGGATATTGTGTTGCCGGATATCGACGGTGCGGCTCGCTCCCGCCCCGCAGGCAGCCCGGTGTTTGACAGATGTGGGACTGCGAAGTCTCGGCCGTCGGTCGGCGTCAATCGGGAGTTTGCGAGGAGCTGCTTGCTGGGCAGCGGCGGAGCGAGTGCGGAGCTGCTTGTAGCCGGCGGCGGAGCGACATGTCGGGGGAGAAGGCGACGAGTCCGTGCGGCAAGTTCCAGGCCAACATCTTCAACAAGAGCAAGTGTCAGAACTGCTTCAAGTCCCGCGAGTTACATCTCCTCGGCGACCGAGACATGGAGCAGGTAACGGCCGAGAACTCGCTCTCTCCCCGGCTAACTCGAGCCCCTCAGCCTGCACTTTAGCATCGGCTGAAAATGATTAATTTTTAATTTTTTTATTTTTTTATTTTATAAGAAACGTACATCGAATTTAAATGGGCATTTTTTTTTCTTCTTCTGTTCATTCATTTATGTCCAAGTTTTTCGCTAGTTTTCCCCAGCCGGAGACGGGACTAATTTTCGTTAATTTAGGGAGTGTCAACAAATTATTTACAGCCGAAGGAGCGTTTGACAACTTGTCAGTTGCATTTTTGCCATTCCAATGGCGAAAAATCACGAAGGGTTGTCATCTTTATTTTATTTTCATTATTTAAAACGACAGACTGTTTTGACTTGAGAATGACCTTTGAGGACTTTGAAATTACATGAAGCCAAACGTTATGTTTTTAAAACTTTTTTTTTTTTTTTTTTTTTTTTTTTTTAGAAAGTTTTACTTTTACTGTATTAATGTCACAAAAAAAACAGAGTGTATTTAAACTTGTTATAGTTAGGACCCTATATTCAATGTGACTCAATAACATTTGTCGTTTCTCCCTCGAACATTCATGTATTCATGTAGGACAGTCAGTGGTGTTGGTTGCCTTGTTTGCAGTTTTGTCGGCAGACAAGCGAGACTCCGCCAGCAGCATTCGGAGCGTCAATAAAAACGTCTCGACTTGTTTAAAAAGAGGAGCGACTCTCCTCCTGCACGACCGCGTTCAAGGTGGATGTGTGTGTGTGTGTGTGTGTGTGTGTGTGTGTGTGTGTGTGTGTGTGTGTGTGTGTGTGTGTGTGTGTGTGTGCGCGCGCGTGCGTGCAGGGCCACCGCCGCCCCCGCCAGAGACGTTGTCGGTGCAGGTCTGTCATGTGGAGATGATGTCAGCCGACACTCCTGACAGCTTCCTACATGCCTCACGTTGCTGAGATGTGTTATTACTCCACGCCCCCCCCCCCGATACCCCCCCCCCCCCCCCCTGCCTGCTTTCACCCAGGCCTGTAATTTTAAAAAGGAACGATGTTGCTCAACCCTGCGACAAATCAATCGCGCAGCTTGTTTGTGTTTTCGAGATGTATGGATGCAAGTCAGACGCCTTCGCACTGGTTTTAACAGTAAACGGGGGGAGAAGCTGTATTTTTTTTTTTTTGGTGGTATTTCTTGGGTTTGTCAGAGCAGCCGCTGCTGCAGCGTTCATGTCGCTTCTTCTTCTTCTTCCGATTCTCCATCTGAGGTCAGATTAACTTCCCGACCCTGTCTTCCCCTGCCCGCTGGATCCTCACAGCCGATTGGGTGGGGAATCCTCTGAGGAAGGCCGAAGCTCTCTGTGGGGGGAGGTTGGCAGGATGGATGTGCCAGTTTTTTCGAAGCTGAAGTGCGAGCAATCCCGCTGCCATTTGTTACTTTAAAAAAAACAAAACAAAACAAAAAAAAAAACCCGTAAAGTGCGATTGTCACGCTGAAACAATTAGCTGCTGAATCAATGAGTGAATCATCAGGAGGAATCATGAAAGAGTTCCAGCAGTGATTCACTCTTCTTATGTAACCACCCAGAGACCGAGACTGAAACTGAGTCCCTGTTTTTCTGTTTACACCGTCCCGTCCCATCCCAGGCCAAGCCCGTCTACGGCGGCTGGCTGTGTTTGGCTCCGGAGGGGACGGACTTCGACAACCCCATGCAGCGCTCCAGGGTGAGTGAGTCCTGGACTCGGAGGAGACCACCGCGACCACGGCGCTCCCTGTACGTCGCAGATCCTCTCTCCAACTCTGCCGTGATGTGGATGATTTTTGCTTTGCAGAAATGGCAGCGTCGCTTCTTTGTCCTGTACGAAGACGGCAGCCTGAGCTTCGCCCTGGACAAGCTGGTGAGGAACCTCCTGACGACGACATCAACAACAACAACAACAACAGCAACAACAATAGCAACGCAAACACGGCAAACGCTGCTGGGATCAGGCAGGCAGCCATCTTTAGGCCAGATGTCGTGTGCGGAACCGCAGCAGATGATTTGGGCTTAGCCTGTCCTCTAATGCACACACACACACACACACACACACACACACACACACCCCAACCCCCAGCTCACTCACACACACACACTCACACACACAAAAACACTCTCTGTGATCCCCTCAAATCTGTCTCCGCACCACAAACTCGTCACGCTCAGCGACACGGTCGGAACAGAAGGACACATTTTTCATTCATTTAAACGGGCTTTTCCTGACACAATTATAATTAAAGATCCCACATCACAGTTCTCAGAGCTTTATTTTCTCACCTCAGACTCCAGTGGAGCAGCGTCATTGAATTAATTACCTAAAAAAAAAAAACAACCTCTCCAGATGTCCAAAAACAGCCCGTTTAGCCCTCTGTTTGCATCCTCCCTGCAAAAACTGAGGCTTTGTTTGAACTTCGATGTAATTGGAAGGGCACTAAAACAAAGTGAGCTGAGTGGGCAGGGCCAGCACCTGGGGAGGTGGGGTGGGCGTGGCCACTTGGTCACCAGCACGCAGAAGAAGTGACGAGTTCCCGGGCGGCTGGACTGCTGTTGGTTGGAGTGAATTCAGTTGTGTTGTGATTGGTCCTCAGCCCAGCACGCTGCCTCAGGGCACCGTCAACATGAACCTGTGCACGGAGATCGGCGACGCCGAACCCCGGACGGGCCAGAAGAACGCCGTCTGCATCCTCACGCCGGAGCAGGAGATCTTCATCCGCGGGGACAATAAGGAGATCATCAGCGGGTGAGAGGGTGGGAGAGACGACAGGAGGGGCGGGGAGGAGGCGGAGTGTGGGCGGAGTCACTCTTGACCTTGTCTGTCCTTCCCAGGTGGAGCGAGCAGCTGGCTGTCTACCCGCGGACCAACAAGCAGAACCCGAAGAAGAAACGCAAAGTGGAACCAGTTGCTACGCAGGTAGACGCAAAACCCAAGACTTGAATCGGATCCATTTCAGTCCAGTCCAGTCCAGTCCAGTCCAGTCCAGTCCAGCCAGATCCAGTCCTGTCAGATCCAGTCCAGTTAGTCCAGTCCAGTTCAGTCCAGTCAGATCCAGTACAATTCAGTCCAGTTGGATCCAGATCTAGTCAAATCCAGTCCAGTCCAGTCCAATAAGATCCAGTCAGTCCAGTCCAGTCCAGTCCAGTCCAGCCAGATCCAGTCCACTTAGATCCAGATCTAGTCAAATCCATTCTAGTCCAGTCCAGTCCAGATGATCAAGTCCAGGCAAATCCAGTCCATTCCAGTCAGATCCAGTCGGGTTTCGCTGGTCATCAGAGTGATAGTGTTGAAAATGAGTGAAGACGGCTGGTGGACTCTGGTTTAGTTTTACAGCTGATTCAGCGAAAGAAGAAAGAAGAAAGAAGAAGTTGACTCACTATGAATGCTCCCTGTCCTCATTGTGGTGTGCGTGTTTTCTTGTGCTCTTCCTGCTGAAAGGAGCCCAGTCCAGCCAAGATGGCCGCCACCGACTCCAGTTTCCCAGCGTCCAGCCAGAAAACACCACAGTCCGTCTGCGCTCAGTGGCAGGAAGAGCTGCGGGCCAGCGGTCCGGGCGTGGCCCCCATGTGGAGCGACGGCAGACCCCCGGGCTCAGGTGCCACAGAGTCACAACACACACACACACACACACACACACACATACACACAGAGCAAAGCCACTTCCTGTCCTCTCTTGCTCCATCTGTCCTAACGTCCTGCAGATGTTCTCGCGCTGCTTCTGAGGCCTCGACGTCTCTGAGCAGGAAGTTCGCTTACATAAAGAGAGACAATAGCTGCGTTTACAGTGCAGTTTTTTCGCAAAATAAAAGCGATATTTCTAAAATTTCAACAAAGTACAATTGCGATTTTTGTAGCCCATAGTAATACGATAGTAGTTCTCGTGAAATCTCATCCCGCGCGATTTTACGATAATTACCTTTGCGTTACCTTTGCCTTTTTAAAGCTGAGCGTGATGAGTCAACCTCCTCCGATGTGATGCGAGGCCTGGTGCGGCAGGACAGGTGGTCTCGCACGGTCCCAGATACCTGGTGCTGGTGCTGAACCACCTCTCCCCCACGGATGAGGAGAAGCTCGTGAGCGCCACTGTCGTGCCAGTGCTGCGCCCTGCTGGATGAGCTCAGTCTCCAGCGCCAAACGGAGCTTTGTTTCGGTACGCGACCGCCGCGATGTGATGACGTAGCGTCGCGCAACGCTCAACGCCATCACGTAAATGAGCGCGTGGACGCGGGTCTGGCGGTCCGGCTGCGAGCTCATCTGAGCCGAGCGAGATTAAAACCGATTCGAACCCGGGTGGCTTGCCGGGGTTGTTTTGACGCGGGTCGACGAGCCTTTTCCCACTGCCACCAAATGCCGATTGTTAGCGTGTTGGAAAGAGTTTTTATTGGCCAGTGGGAAAGGGGTCTCACCAAGCGGTGGCGTCTGACCTTGGAAACTGTGACTCGCCGCCTCTGGCCGACGCCTCGTTAGCGCTTCACAAGCGTTTTATTGCCTTTCTGAGTGTCTGTGGCTTCCAGTGATGTCATCGTCTCTTCGCAGGCTTCCCGCCGCCCGCAGAGCCGCCGGCCTCCTTGGACCTGGTGGCCAGCAGGAACATCAGCAACCAGCTGACGGAGCCTAGCAGCAGGAGCCCCCACCGAAGGTCGGGAAAAAACAAAAAACCAAACTCGTCGTCTCGCTCGGCAAAGAAAAGCTTTTTATTCTTCAAAAGGACGGAGACGCACGGCGAAATGTGCAAGCAATTAGCGCCGAGGACACATCCCAGGGCCTGTGTGAGGCCCCGCCCCCAGCCTACCCCCTCCACCTCCAGCCCCCACGGAGCCCGCCCCCCCCACCCCCCGACTAGACATCCCACTGCAACACATTTTCAAATATAGCTTCAAGGCAACGCTCCTACAGTTTGTTTCCTTTCTCAGAGTGAGAGCTGGAGAACACACACACACACACACACACACACACACACACACACACACACATGCACACACACACACACACACACACAGGCCGCCTTTTTGGGAAACACACACAGACAAACAGACGTGCCTCCCCTTTTTCTAAAATAAAGGCCAGCAAATTCCAAAATTGTAAAAACGTTGTGGCCATGAGACATCAGCAGGACCCTCGGTGAGGCAGCAGAGGTCGCCCCGAAGGTCGGAGACGTAAACGACTCCATCGACACGTTTCGCACACATTCCGAGAAAGGATTTTAATGTTGGAAACCACACAGCTGCCAGCAGAGCAGCAGCAGCAGCTGCTCAACAATCATCCTGACGTCATGTGTGTTTGTACGTCACGCTTTGTTTTCCTCCCCTCCGGTGGAGGTTTACTCACTCACTCCTGCCCCCCCCCCTGTTTCTCCCCCAGACACGGCAGCCCGACAGAGAGGATTCTGGGAGCGGGGGACGTGGAGGCGGGGTCGAGAAAGGGGCGGAGCGAAGCGCGCGCCAGCAAGCGAGAGGTAAAGATGCAGGAGGAGGAAAAAAAAAAAAGAGATGGAATGTTTCCCAAAATGTTTTTTCAAAGTTAGTGAGAGGTATTTTTCACCCCATCAAAAAGTTGTGGCACAGTAGCGACAGACGACCTGCTCACAGGTACAGTGGGGTCAAAACGGCAGCCACCCATTCTGCACTTCGACTGTGAGAGACAGAATGTAAAAAAAAACCCAAAAATCCAGGAAATCTCATTGTATGATTTTCAAAAGAATTGATTTGAATTCTGTCCCTCACAGACGTGTGACTTCTTCATTAAGAAGCTCCTCTGTCCTCCACCTGTATTAACGGCACCTGTTTGAACTCTTTATTATCTGTATAAAAGACACCACAGAAGATTTTTCGGGGTTTGGTTGGTCTGTCACATTCAAAGTCGACCAGTTCGATTGTTTATTGCCACGGTAAACAACAGCAAGATCAGCGGAGAACACTGTCAAGATGGATGTGCCAGACTTCAGACGTGAAATTCAAACCTCGGGGGGGAAACCTTTTCAGGGCTGAGCCCACCTCCCATCAGGTCTGCGTGCAGGGTTTTCGATGAAGGAGACAGCGCGTCAAACACAACGCGTCAACACAACGCGTCAACACAACACGTCAACACAACACGTCAACACAACACGTCAACACAACACGTCAACACAACACCTAGCGGCAACGGCAGCAGGAACATTGGCAATTTGTCAGGCGGTAGTCACAACAGAATAGCCCTGATTCAAGCTGGACGTTGCCTCTGACTCAGACCAGTAGCTGCACCCAGGCTGTCCTGGGCCGGCCTGTGATTCACCGCAACCAGGTGTCGTGAGAAAAGGAGAAGAAAAAAAGCGTCTCCGTGCTTTAACGGTGCGTCGTTGCCGCTTAAAACAGAAGTGACGACAGTTTGGCACGAAACACGTGGAGCGACGGGCCATTCCCAACCAGCCCGGGCTTGTCCGTCTGTGTGTGTGTGTGTGTGTGTGTGTGTGTGTGTGTGTGTGTGTGTGTGTGTGTGTGTGTGTGCGTGTGTGCGTGCGTGCGTGCGTGCGTGCGTGCGTGTGCGTGCAGGTGCGAGCGAGGCAGTGATTCATTGACAGCGTTTTTTTTTTTTTTTTTTCTTTTTTCTCCTCTGAGAACATTTGCGTTGCGTGGCCGTGATGCCCCGCGGGCCTTCAGGCCGCCTCCTGTCCCAGCTCGGAATCTGGGAATACGACGTTCCCGCTCGCAAGCTTTTTTTTTTTTTTTTTTTTTTCCCTCCCTGGGATTCCTGAAACGAGACGCAGCCGAGCGTCACCCGGCTCGTCAGCGGGACGAGCGCGAGTCGCTGACGGACGTCTACTGAGCGCGCTCAGAAACTCCCAGCACACCTGTTTGAGGGCAACAGTCGGTGGGTGATTAAAGGGAGTGGGATGTGGTGGCAACATTAGACTCCTGCCCCCTGCTGGATGACTGCAGTATGGCGCCGACAACTGTGTCTATGGCTGCGTTTCCATCGCCCCTAGAATTGCGCAATACTTAAATATGGCGATAAAACACTGGTGATGGAAACAGCAGCTTGGAAAAACCTCTCAAACATGGCTAAAAGGTATTTTGAGTTTCTCATGAGGTGGCTTTTCACACGCATCCATAAAGAAGTATATCGCAAAATGGAAACACTTTTTCGCATTTGTACGTTCAAGTTAAAATGGCGAGTTATAATTGGACGCAGGAGGAGACGGAATTATTTTTTCAACAATTCTCGACAACAATCTCATGAAATCTCGTCCCGCGAGAATTCTCGTAATTGCGCAGGACAGGATTTTACGGGAATTACGGCGCTTATGCGCTTCACACCATTCGATGGCAATCGTACTTTGTCAAAAGTTTTGGAAATACCGCTTCTTTTTTTTTCCAAAAAACTCTAAGGGAAACTCGGCTTATGTGAGCAGATGGCAGAATTAATGCCAAAATTAGTGAATTATTATGGCAACATTTTTTTTGCTGTCTTTTAATCAAGTTGATGTTCATCATCGTCAAGTTGATCACTATGACGATAAAAGATAGGTTTTTACTGATATTAAGCAGCAATTTTCTATTTTAATTTTCAATTCCCAGAAAACATTTTCACATCAGATGTTTGTCATGACTTCCACGGTGCTGCTGGAACCATGAGAGTGTTTGATTACGAGATGAGAGGAAGATATGATGATGTGAAACAACGTCGCTGTGCGTGTTCGCTGGCACGGCTAGAAAATCACGTTTAATCACGGCTCGTGCTTTATTGACACAGTTTTAATCTTTTTTTTTTTTGAGATGCATCCAGAGTTTTTAATTCCAGAGTTTAAAGGGTCCCTGCGGAGTCGCAAAACATTTAATACAGATTCAGCCCCCCCCCCCCCCCCACCCCGGGCTCCACTCCAGATGGACAGATGGCTGTCACTGCAGCTGTTAATCTTTGATTATACAGAACCGTCTCACTCCACAGTGTCACCCTCACATAGATATGTTTTCCAGTGTGAACACAGCCACACATCACGTGATGATTTATTCCTTCGTCTTTGTTGGTTTTCAGTCGTAGCCGCCGGATGGTTGACAAAGAACCTGCCTGGAGTTCATGTAGGGCCTCCCTCCTCTTCCTCTGTCTGCACCGCTTGGACGTTGTTGGGGGGGTGGGGTGGGCGAACGAGAATTGGAGGGAGTCGAGCGGCGCAGCCAGAACTCTGCGTGCCGCGTCCTTGGATGGCGCTCAACATAAATGCCAAGAAAAACACAACAAAGGAGGCTCTGTCACGGCTAAAGTGCTCCCTTTTTACTGTTAGAGTAGTTATATAAGAGGGGAGAGGGGATTAATCCCTCTATCAGCAGCAGAGGAGGAAAATAACTGGTCCTTTCAAATCTTTGTAATCCAGAGCTGCATCGCTCTGAAATGTGAGCACTGGCAGGGATTACGTTGCCACCAAAAAAAAAAAAAAAAAAAAAAAAAAAATCTGATCTCAAGCTCCGAAACGTTTTTGCCACTAATGTGAGTCAGAGTTTACAAGGCCATCGGGTCCCCCCCCCTCCCCCACCCTCGGATTAACACACCCTCCCCCGCCCCCAACCAGCAGGATGATCTCTCACGCCCCCTGCTGGAGGGGAACCAGTCCAACCTATTTCAAACCTGCAATATTCTCCTCACTGCAAAGTCTTCATTTGTTCAAGATTCTTCTGCATTCTTCTGTTTTATTTTATTTCATTATTTATTCTTTAAATAAATAAATAAATGAATAAATAATTTTATTGATGAACCCAGATTCAATACCCAGCAAAAAAAAAGCCAAAACGCCTCCATCTTCCAGGTCACCCTGAGACCTTGCAGCACCTTCCACGTGTTTGGAAGGGAGCAGCAGTGTTCTTTGCTTCCAGAACATAAACAGACGGTATTGACAGGAGACGTTGGGAAAGTCAACGTCGCATCATACGAGGCCTTTTGTCTCCCCAGAAACTCCAGTCGTGTGGAGAGCCGCCCCCCCGCCTGGCCGCCCCCCAGAGGAGAGCGCGCTCTCTGGACCGCCGCACGTCAGAGACCTTCATGACGGTGAGTCACCGCCGCAGGCTTCCACCCTGCTGTTCTGTTCGACAACCCAAACTTCCAAATGATTGTTTCCTCATTGACAATGCATCAAAGTCAGATTTGTGTCTCTGTTTGCAGCCTGATTTATTAAACTTTAAAAAGGGCTGGATGGTCAAACTGGAAGGAACTGATCAGGTAAATTATTTGTTTGTTTGTTTTTTTAAATGTAAACTCTTGCAACCTGTTTATATTTCTTGCCAACTCTTTTGTGTTTTTTTTGCCTCCTCTAGTGGAAGAAGTTCTGGTTTGTGCTCTCTACTGACAGTTTGCGGTACTACAAGGACTCCATTGCTGAGGAGGTATTTTTTTTAATTCACTTCTGTACGAGTTCTATTTGAACCGAGTCTCCTGCACAAGACTTCAAGACACCTCTCACCCGTCCCTCAGGCTTCGGCCCTGGAAGGAGAGATCGATTTATCCAAGTGCTACAACGTGTCCGAGCATCAGGTTCAGAGGAACTACGGCTTCCAGATCCACGTAAAGAAACAAAAAAAAAAAATCATCCTGACACAAAGAAGGAAGAAAAATGATCTCTGAATGAACTCAACAGGTTTTTTTTTAATGTCACAGACCCCAAATGGCGTCTACACGCTGTCAGCCATGACGTCTGGGATTCGTAAGAACTGGATCCAGGCTCTGATGAAGAACGTACACCCAGGTCACGCCCCCAACATTGCCAGGTAGCATCACTTCCTGTTTCAATCTGTTACTGTCTATTGCTTTTTTGCATCATCAGTCTACTGCAGGAGTTTCATTCATTTTGTTTTGTCATTATACACACACAAGTACTTCTGAAAGGATGTCATTTGCTAAAGTTGTTAATCCAACTTCTTCTTCTTCTTCTTCTTCTTCTTCTTCTTTTCCTAAATTTCGATGTCCTGTGCAGCCTGCTGGGGCACCGCGGCCAACCCGACTCCCTCCCCAAACCGGACGTGACTCCCTCGGCTGAAGTCTCCGCAGAGCCTCACCCCAAACACCGCTCGGTGACCGAGAGGCGTCGGGAGGGGCGCTACCGGACCTTCGACTGGGCCGAGTTCAGGCCCCAGATCAGGTCCACGCGGCCCGACGCCGACCCCCAGAAGGCCAAGGCTCCCAGCTCACTGGAGCTGTGCGACCTGGAGAGGAGGAAGCGGCGGGAGGAGAGGAGGAGGAGGTACGAGAGCACGCTGGGCATCTCTCTCAGTGCCTGCGGCGACCCGCCAGCAGGGGGAGGCGTGAGGGCGCTGAGCCCAAAGTGGCAGCAGCAGGTGGAGGAGGAGGTGGAGGAGTGCTGGCGGCTTGTGGAGGCCACGGTGCTGCGGCTGGACAGGAGCGTCCCGCTGCTGACGGAGCGGCGAGAGCCTGCAGGGCTGGAGGAGCTGCTGGAGGCCTGCAGGAAGGAGGTGAGGACCTGAGCACAGGAACTCCTCTGGAGGTGCAAATAGAGCCAAGTTCTTCTGACGTTCTGAGCAGAACAGAACGTCTCAGAATTGCATCTGAAGGTTGTGGTTTGTCACTGGTTTCTACTCACAGATGGATGATCTGAAGGTGCGACTGGAGGAGTCGGAATGCTGCAGGCTGGAGCTGGAGGCCCAGCTGAGGTCGGCGGGATATTTTCAGCAGCAGGTCGGACGCATTTGGTGCTTCAGTTCCAGTTTTTTAAACACGTTTCAACAAATGATCCACTTAAGGTGTTGTTATCTCGGATTTTCTGCCCAGCAGGAGCCTTCGCCCAGCTCTGACTCAGAGTTTTGTCCAAATGAGATGCAGCTAAACGGCCACGTAAAGGCCCTGAAAGACACGTACGAGGACAGGTCCTTAACGCAGCCACCGCCCAGTATCTGGCTGCACGACACCGAGGGGAACCTCCAGCAACTGAGGGACTCCTCCTCCTCAGAGACGGAGGCCTCGCCGCTGCTGTCGCCTGCGTCGGACCTCCAGGAGGAGGTCTTCTCTCGGAGCGATACCGAGGAGAGCCAGCAGGTGGAGACAAACCACAGCCAGTACGGATCAACGACTCTGGAGGAGCAGAACGTGGCCAGGAAGCTCTCGCTGGAGGTGGAGCTGCTCACCAGCCAGAACGAGGCCCTCAACCAGCGCAACCAGGAGATGCTCAACCAGCTGACGGAGGCTGACCGCGAGATCGAGAGGCTGAAGGCGGAGCTGAGCAGCAGGTACAACGAGCCACGCCACCTCCCCGAGGAGGACGAGGAGGAGGAGGACGACGAGCAGTCAGGATGCACAGAGCTGGAAGTTCTGCAGAAGGAGTTGAGCTTGAGGAACCAGAAGCTCCTGGAAGCACAGGGCTTGATCTCCTCCCTGGAGGAGAACATGAGGCAGACGGAGGCGCTGCTGCAGCAAAAGGCCGAAGGAAGCCAGTCGGAGGACGTGGGGGAGGGAGAAGATCCGCTGCAATGTTCAGAGCCCAGCGAGGAGCCGCTTTCAGAGCTGGAGACACGACTCAGCCAATCGCAAGAGAACTCCGAGGAGCATCTGACGGAGGAGGTGGACCTTCACAGCCAAACGGCTGCAGATACACTGGCCGACATCGGAGGGCTGGACGAAGAGCCGGAGGAGGAGGAGAGGTTGGGAGGAGGAGAAGATTCTGTTGAGAGAGTCAAGGAGGTGATTGAAGGAGAGACGACGAGGCTGAAGGTGTTGGAGGAGCTGCTGGAGCTGATCTGCAAGTCGGACGTCTGTTTGAGGAAAGAGGAGGAGGAGCAAGTGACGGTGGAGGGTCAGCTAAGGTGGGAGGAGGAGTTCTGGAGCTCGCTGAGATCCTCCCAGGGGGTCAAGGAGGAGGAACCTGTTGGAGAACTCGTCCGCCAGGTGACTGGTCACATGCTAGCGGGGACGCAGCTGTTGCTGATGGGACTCTCCCAGTCCGACCAGGACCTGGTGACGAGCGGGTTCGACCAGGATGACCCGCTTTTTGAGGTGAAACGCTTCCAGGCCGTCACGCAGAGGAAGATCTCGTGGCTGAACCACCTCGCCGGTGGAGACCACGCCTCCGTCCAGGAGAAGCTCCGCCCCGTCGCTGAACGGCTCGCCGGCCCTCCCAGCGAGCTGCTTCGCTCTGCGGCCACAGAGGCCGTCTCCTGCTGCCGTCTGAGCCGCCTACAGCTGGAGCACCGGGAGGAGCTGCGACAGCTCACTTCCTGTCTGCTCCGGCGGCTGGCGGACGAGAACGAGGCCCTGAGAATAAAACTGCAGCAGCTGGAAGACGGAGAGTCGCAGCGGTCGAGGAGTCAGGCCAGCATGTGCTGCCAGACCGACGAGATTCAGCTGCAGGACGGAGAGAGTCAAACGGCAGAAAGAAATCCCCAAGACGTCCAGGTGCCGGAGACTGCTGGCACGGAAGAGAGGAGTGAGCCGGGCTCTGACACGGAGGAGGTGTCAGCGCTTAGGAGGAGGCTGAAGGACCTGGAGGAACAGCTGAGCATCAGGGAGGAGGAGCTGAGGGAGGAGCTGAGGGAGGAGCTGAGGGAGGAGCTGAAGGAGCAGCTGAGGGAGGAGCTGAAGGAGCAGCTGAGGGAGCAGCTGAGGGAGCAGCTGAAGGAGGAGCTGAAGGAGGAGCTAAAGGAGCAGCTGAAGGAGCAGCTGAAGGAGGAGCTAAAGGAGGAGCTAAAGGAGCAGCTAAAGGAGCAGCTGAAGGAGGAGCTGAAGGAGGAGCTTGATGGGAAACTTAGATGCGTTCAGGCGCAACACGAGAAGGAGCTGGAGAAGCTGAAGGTCAGTGGGTCAACCTGAAGATCAGACAGGTGGATGACAGACTGTATCAATGAGTAGCTCAAGTATTCTTGTGTAATATATACAATACATTGTACAAAACAAGCTGCGCTATAATAGTCCCACTAGAGGGAGCTGTTTGAAGCCGAGCACGTGCTCGTCAGATTGATTTGAATTCTGAGTGATCACTGAATAAATGTGAGTCTGTGTTCCCTCAGGTCACG
The DNA here is from genome assembly GCF_046127955.1 of Nelusetta ayraudi. Taxonomy (NCBI): domain Eukaryota; kingdom Metazoa; phylum Chordata; class Actinopteri; order Tetraodontiformes; family Monacanthidae; genus Nelusetta; species Nelusetta ayraudi. Next base: position 468,552 of record NW_027466244.1, read on the forward strand.
TGCACGCACAGCTTCGCCTCCATGGAGGACTGCCACGTCAAGGTGGTCGAGGAGCTGCAGCGGCGCCACCAGCAGGAAACGGAGCGCCTCCTGGTGGAACGAGACCGACTGCTGGAGGAGGAGAGCGCCGCCACAGCCACCGGTGAGGGGGCGGGGCAACAAGGAAGTCTGATCGGGTGTGAATTCCCGACGACTGGAGTGAAATAATGCGTCGCTCTGATGTGTCTCAGCGATCGAGGCCATCAAGAACGCCCACCGTCTGGAGCTGGAGAGGGAGGTGCAGAAGAGACGGCAGATGGAGGCGAGGACGGGAGACGCTCGCCTGGAGGACGTTTACAGACAACACAGGTGCACCTGATCTCCTGAACAAAGCATTGCTTTCTGGATCCTCATCATGTCCTGAAAAATGCTGGAATTTCTCAAGAATTCGGCCTTTTCAAGTTCACATTGTGACGATGAATCTGTGGTTCTCTGTTCAGCGAGGAGTTGACCTCCCACCAGCGGGAACTCCAGGTTTTGTCGCAGCAGTTCTCCCTCCGCTGCCTGGAGAACGGCCACCTGGTCCAGGCGCTGGACGCCGAGAGGAAGGCCTTGTGTCAGTGCCAGCAGGAGAACCAGGACCTGAGAACCAGGAACCAGGTGAGGCTGGGAGGACGGGATGGTCCTGGCACTGCAAGAAGAAGAAGAAGAAGAAGAAGAAGAAGAATCTTGAATGTTTTTATCACTAATCACTTCCTGTCGTCTTGCCGTGTGATTGGTGCAGGAGCTGAGCAGCCACCTGGCAGCAGAGATCACCAGGTTGTGCTCTCTGGCCAAGCAGGACGACCTGCTGCTCAACCAGGAGATGTGTGTGTATGAGATGGAGGTGAGTACTTTCAGTAGTTGGGCAGCTCGGTGATTTCTCGTCAAAACCAGCTGGAATAGTGCGTTTTATCACAGCTAGCGCATTCACGTCATAGTGACCCCGATCAAAGTAGACGGCTCCCTCTGGGGGTCAATTTTAAGCCATTGCAGCAAAAGGTTGAGCAACGGGATCCGTCACGTGTCGCCAAGTTGTGCTGAAACAGCATTATTATATATGGCCACTAGATGCCCCTATTGTCAGGACATCCCAAATGCGCCTGAGCGTCGTTTATTGAAAGCAGTTTGACTCTCTGGAGGACCAAAGCTGAAGGTTCTGGTGTTGCCGTTGCAGATCACGCTGCGAGTCAAGGAGTCCGAGGTTCAGTGTCTGAAGCAGGAGAACACGTCTCTGAAGGCAGAGCTGCAGTCAGCGCAAAGGGTGAGAGCACGTGGAAAACAGCAGAAAGAAGCGTCAAGACAATATTCTGTGAGTAACGAGTCAACTGGCCACCCACGCCTTGTGTTGCAGGACAAACGGAACGCCACAAAGCAGTACAAGGACGTGCTGACCGAGCTGAGCATCACGAGGGCCAAAGCAGACAGAGAGGTAGAGGAGCTGAAGGAGAACCTCAGGTTGGCCCACTGCGCTCTGGACCAGGCACGCTGAAAACACAGCGCTCACGCACACACAGATCACAATGTGTGAGGTCACTTCCTGTGGGAGCTCTAATAGAAAACAACTGGACTTGTAGAAGTTCCTTCCTCGTGTATGTTGAAGATCACGTGCTAAAGTCTATTTTTTAAAGAGCTTCCATGTGTCCAGCTGCTCACTGCTCCAGCTGTCAGAGGCTGACACGACCTGGATGACGGAAGACATTCACCCAAACTTCCCCTCTTCCTGTTCTTAGTATTGTTTTGGCACTGGCTTGTTATTATTGTTCAGGAAAAATGTTCTGTGGACCATCATTTTACTTTCAGTCACTATTTATCAGATGATGTCGGAGCAACTTTGCCACTTTGTTTTTGTACATATATTTTATCTGTACAGCTATATTTGAATTGTATGCGACTCGTCAAAACTGAGCTTCATAGTGTTCATATGTTGTCACAATGGTTTTAATCCTCTGATCCCTGCTGTGTGAAGTAACACCTCTTCCAGTGAACTCACATGTGCACAAGGTCTTATTTATAGTCACACACTGCACCTTTTATGTTCTTTTGCTTTCATTTGTACTTGTCGGATTAAATCTATACCATTCACTGAATTCTGGGCCTCTTATGTCACAAAACACTTTGAAGATTTTTTTAAATTTTTTAGCTCCGGAATGTAATTGTTTTCTGAGAGTTATCTTACTTTTAATATTGTGAAGATGTGAAAGATGCCTAAATGTTCAAACATTTGAGGATATGGCTAAGGAGAGGAACGCTGTCGTGACACCGACTGAGTGAGTATTTCAAAAATAAAGCCTTGAGCCACAAACTGGATTATGTTTTGTGTTCATTAAAATCAACAAAAGTTGAAGTATGCAACAACTCTCTGTATTTACTTTACAACGAAAGAAGGCAAAACTTCATTTGAAAATGACTGAATTACATAACGAGTATAGATTTTCTGTAACGCTGGTACTTTGATGTAAAACGTAAACTGTTAATGACTTAGAAATTATGTATTTATAGCGCTAAGCTTCTTTTTTTTTTTTAATTCACCATGGCCAAAATAGAGAGGTTACGGCGTTTTAAACGACTTAAAAATGGGCGAGTGCGGCAAGAAAAGGCACATCACTAAGGAGCTTTTATTGTGAAGAACTTCGTTCTTTCCCGGCGACAGTCGGCCGGTTTCGGAGTGACTTGATGCTGAGGGCTCAAGGTGTCCATGATGACAAGTTTAACGCACCAGCGTTTGGCGCGTTCGACCGGATTCACCTGCGGATAAACAAAAAAATGTGTGCGCGCGGGGGGACAGCCGCCCCCTTGACCGGAAGTAGCGCAGCGGGGCTGAGTGACGTTTAGCCTCGCTAGCATAACGCGGGGACAGCTGTTGTTTACATCCAGTGCTGGCGATGGGCCCCGGGTAGGTGTGTTAGCTCACCGCCGCTACCTCCACCCGTCCGAGGGGAAGCGTCGCCCCGGCGGCGCGCGTCGAGGAGCCGGAGTCGCCCGACCCGCAACCACCTGCTTCCGGGTAGGAGCCCACCTGCTGGGCTAACCACAGTTAGCCAGTCAGTCAGTCAGTGATGAGGGCCGGGTTACCTTCACTTTGAGCAGGCCTACCTGTCAACAGTTACTGCGGAGGCTGTTGGTTTTGTAATCACAGCTCCTTTTGTTTCTACAAAAACATTTTGTAGAATTCTGAAATACAGAGAAACTGTTTTTGTAATCCACCCCCCACACCCTCACACACAACTAGCACATTTTTTTCAAGTTAGTATTTGGCTCCAACCCCTTGAGGAAGTCGTGATTGTTTCGGTCGTCTATATATTTTAATATTTTATCCCCTTTTGATTCATGTTTGAAAATCCACCCTTAGCATGTGAAAAAACAGAGGACAATTAAGTTTTTGTTTAAAAAAAAAAAAAAAAAAAAAAAAAAAAAAGTTAAAACATTTACAAATATTCTTGTACTTTTAAAAAAGAATTTCTTGAGCAAATAAAATCATTTTTGCTGCTTGATATTTTGTGAGTGTCAAATGTGTTTGTTGGGTAGTCTAACCCTGTTAAATTACAGGTTCAATCAGTTTTCATTTTTGTGCAATTCATTTTCATGTAATAACATTTTGTGGTGTGAGCTGTTTAAATATGTTGTGTTCTTTGATGTTTTGGTGCTTTTTGTTTGGAATTATTACTCTTGACTCTTGTCTTTGGTTATAAATAATCATTATTGTTTTGGGGCCTTTAGAAAAACATTTATAAACATTATGAATAATTATTTACAATTTTTATAATATCATTTTTTGACTCCTATCTGCACACACACATGGATCTGGGATAAAAAGTTGCAGTAAAAGTTTTCATCTTGTGTTTCCTGCAGTGATGGAAGTGTCCCCTCAGGATCCTTCTCTCATGGCCATGGACTTGTCGAAGAACTTCTCTGTCCCCCCACTGGCCTGCAGCCATCCTGAAGCCATGGACCTGGCCAAGAAGCCCGAGTGGTACCACCGCCGGCCGACCAGCCCATTCAGAACTCGGTCCTCATCCTCCTACGGCGCCCGGTCCTCCCGGCTGCACCCTGAGGCTCCTCCCCCCGTGGAGCAACATCCAGAGTCTCTGGGGAGCTACAGGGGTCCCTCGCTGACCCGTGGGCTGGACCTGGATCTGTACCACGACCACCACCGCAACCTGTGGCATCCGGGTTTCTACGGACACGAGCAGAGCGGCAGCCCAGTCCCCGAGAGCAGCGGCGGCGAGGAGAGCGACAGCGGCTCCGACGTCATTTTCCTGGTGTCCACGGCGAAGGAGCCGCTCCTCTGTGGGCCCTTCATCCAGGACGGCGTGAGCCACATCGTGGAGCCGCTGTCCCCCACCGCGTCCTCGCTGGAGGACGGGACGACCTGCTACCACCTACCTCAGCCCCTGAGCTCGCCCAGCCCTGAAAGCTCGTCCTCGGACGACTCGTCGGACAGCTCGCTGGACATCCCGCTGCACCACGCCAGGCCCGTGGTCCTCCTGTCCGACCTGAGCGCCATCTATGGGGACCACTTGGAATTCCCGGTGGACGTCTCCAGCGACAGCAGCGACGTTGTGGAGGTGGCCGTCACCCACAACAGCGCCAAGAGCAGCTCCAGCAAGAAGACTCGGGGGAGGGGAAGCCCTCCTCCCCCCCACAGCGACGACGGCAGGAACTCGTCCTCGCCATCCAGGGAAGTGCGCCGCAGCAACAGGATCAGGAAGTCACCCTCGGCGTTGGAGGCTCCGGTCGGGGTCAGCTACAGCCCGTCACGCCACCGTCTGAAGAGACGGGCCAAGAACGACACAGTGGGGATCTACAACGAGAGCTGCGACTTGGACAACATGATTGAGCTCGCTGCCCGGCTGTCCAGCTCGGACGCAGACGAGACGGCCTCGCTGCCGAAAGCAGAACAACGGCGGCGGCTGCAGAGGCACGACGGCGACACTGAGGGAACCAGTGACCAGGTGGCGGAGGAGGACAGGAATTCACCGGAGCCGCACTGCAAAGAGCCCAGCGAGGGAAGCGTCAGCCGCAAACAGCAACAACAGCAGCAGCAGCAGAAGAAGAAGAAGCTCTCTGTTCGAAAAGTGAAGATGTTGAAAAGTATTGAGTGGAAGCAGGTGAAGAGTGCAGCGACCGCGGAGCAGCGGCACAAGTCGGCGAGCGCGAAAGCGGCGGTGAGACGGAGGAAGAAGAAGAAGAAGAGGTGGCAGCCGGCAGGACCGGCCGCCTGCTTCCCGCCTCAGGAGCCGGAGATCAAACTCAAGTTCGCCGCCGCGAGGGAGGCGAGGCGGCAGAAGAGGGAGAAGAGGGAGGCCGGCTTCTGTCCCTTTGTGCACGTGGAGAGACGGACGTGCACCGTGGTCAACGACCAGCAGGAGGCGACCAAGGTGAGGAGCAGCCAGGGGTCGTCGCGCTCCTCAGCGGCGGCTGCCCCCCCCACCGGCTCGCTGTCCACCTTCGTCCCCAACACTTCCTGCTTCCAGCTGGGTCACCTGACCCCGGAGAGCCGCTGCCCCGACACCCTGCTGTGCTGTCTGTGCCGCCACACGGCCAACGCCATGGGCCTCGGCGACCTGCACGGGCCGTACCTCCCCCTCAGCCCGCCGCCCCACCGGGTCAAAGAGGTCAAAGAGGTCAAAGACTCTTTGGTGGGACAGTCGGGCGAGCAGGCGGGGGCGGAGGGCGACGGCCAGCCCGGCTCGCGGGAGCGCTGGATCCACGAGGACTGCGGCATCTGGTCGGCCGGCGTCTTCCTGGTGCGGGGGCGGCTGTACGGCCTGGAGGAGGCGGCTCGGCTGGCGCAGGAGACGGTGAGCCGCCGTCACGCCAGCAAACATCGTTTTGGCATTGATATCAGTGTAAATTTTTTGTGCTTAATGCTGATTTAAATCAGTGTTTGTGTTTCAGTTGTGAGGGAAAGGATGCGCAAAAGTTTAATTTCTTATCAAAAACAATGAATCTGCTGGTATAATTTCCAATTTCAATGAGTTGTATTTTAAATGTCAAACAGACATTTACAATAATGCTGCCCAGTAACAGAAGAAGTTGTTTGCTGATTTTTTTCTCTCAGCTGTGCTCCACGTGCCAGCAGACAGGTGCAATAATGGGCTGTTTCCAGAAGGGCTGCGCCAGGAGTTTTCACTACAGATGTGCCATCCAGTCAGGTGACGCACAGAACACTCAATCTGAAACATTCACCTGGCACGGAAAGGTCTGACCCTGATTTCTTTTTTGTGTGTCTCCTCAGGTTGCGTGTTAAACGAAGAAAACTTCTCAGTTCGATGTCCAGAGCACAAGGTGAACGCATGAGGAGCCAAACAACCTCCAGGGGTCCCTGTTGTACCCTGAAAATAAAAGCGTGCTGCATCTAATTGATATTCACAGCAGCATCTGAAACCTGCCTCCTGTAGCTTTACCCTGCCTTTTTTTAACTCACTGCAGTGTTTCCTGCTTGTCTCCAACAGAACAAACCGTTGACAAGCAGGCAGCACAAGAGATGACGAGTGTCGGGCCTGCGGAAGGTACGAGGTTTGAACTCAATATAAAATATTTGAACTCATCGGACTGATTTTCATTGGTCGATGTTTTTCCACAGAAAGTGAAATTCTGCACATTTGTCGAATGTGTTAAATTTAAAAATGTGCTGCTTTGTTTGGTGCTCGAGGCGTCACGATGAGATTTGTTGCTGATATGTGACGAGAACTTTGACAAGCTCACAGAATTATTGATGGCAGTTTTGTTGTTTTTCTTCCAGATGAATCCACAGATCTCCTCAGGGTGTGACACGTTCTGCCCTACTTCACCGCTGCAGTTTTATAACACTAATTAATACATGAATGTGTGTGTGTGTGTGTGTGTGTGTGTGTGTATGTCTGAGTGTTTGGTAGTGTGTGTGTGAGTGTGTGCGAGCAGAAGGACACCCTTCTGTTAAGACTCATCCAAGACAGATCAACCAGGGGCCACTAAAGGATTTTTCTAAGACGCGTGTGTGTTTCTTGTTCCAAAAGTTGTTATTTAAACATGATAATTCTATTAGAGATTAAAAGCTTTATTCCCGTGTATTTTTCTGTCCTTCTTTCTACTTTTCTGTCATTGTACCTGCGTCAGCTTCTCCTAAACCACCTAATTTATTGTGTTGCATGTCTACTTGCTGCGAGACACTTTGTGGTATGATTTTATCCATCTGTGTACGGTGTTTCATGTCTACCTGTAGAATTCTCTTTTTATACTAAAAGGTATATTAATTTAATATGAATATGAAAATGCACTAACGCACTACGATTCGGACAAACAGGATGAGACGTCCCAGGGAGAGGAGCTGCACTTTATGTTTAAAGCTGGGTCAAAAGGGTTCACTTAAAACTGTGGTTACACCTAGAAGTAATATAATTAATATCTGTCTTTTTAATGACGATTTTAATTATTTATGGGCACAAACACTAAAGATTGAATCTTAGAACTGATGATCAAAATACAATGTACTAATTAAATGACTTTGACACACAGTTTTGTTAACATTAATTAATTAAAAAGTCGAATGGACCCTTTAACCATTAGTTGCCATATTCGAGCTTAAGTCGTCACTTCCAGCTTTTGCTGTCCATCCATCACGAAATGGGATGAAAAATTGATGTTGAAATCCACATTCGCAGTTCCTTTGGGTTTCATTCTGTACCTCTTATGTTTTGAAAAGTAAAAGGATCACGTTATTTAATAAATGACAAGAAAAGTCAGCCTGTGTCTGCTTATTTATCATATGACCTTAATGTAATCGTGTAAAGGATATCAGCTAGCTCCAGACAGCCAGGAGGCAGCATGCCATCAGACTGAGCTTAACGTACTGTGGTCGTTTGTGTCATCGGACTTGTGAAAGATCTTCGCAACCATTCAACATTCGGTCCTGTGTGGAAATGCAGGTGTTTACGTGCAGGATTTTTCATTCAAGACAATTATTAAGGAGCTAGCGTGTTGCCGCTAGCCGCTAGAAGCTAATGCCAATTCTTCGAAGACCTGGATCTTTTGAATCAGCCGTTACACTTTTGCTGCCGCATCGTCTCCTGACTGATCCGGAGACAAGAGGAGAAAAACAACGACGCAGATTTTCTGCGGTGAGTTTTGAGTTTTATCGCGTTCATTTCATTGTTTTGTTTGTTTGGCCACTCGTCGATCTGTGACCTTCGCTTGACGAGGGACCGAAGTTAATGCTCATCCCATTGATCTGAATTGATTTATCAAGATGTTTTGTAAGTGATTATACGATATAAAATGTGTAAAAACAAACAAACAATACAAAAACAAACTAAAAACATTTAGACACCTCGACCGACAATCAGAAGAGCACCGACAAAAACATCAGGATTCCGTGATTGTCTTTTTACGTTATTTTATCATGAAACGTATACTTTCTTCTTCTTCTTCTTCTACTTTTTTTTTCTTTTTTTTTTTTTCTTAAATATGGAAATCCATATTAACCTGCAGAACCACACGTACGTTTCTTCTGTTTGACATTTGGTAAAAAGTCAAGACATTTTTTTTTCTTTGATTTAAAAGAAATTCTAAGAAACTGAGAATGTTTGAAAAGAAACACACCACAGCACTGAGTCGTATTAATATGATTTGTTGTTTAGAATAATAGTACCGGAAGTGAGCTAATTTCCTGATCCCTTGTCCCAGATACTGTTTCAGCATTTCATTCTCCAGTGGGCGTTAAAGTTGACCCACTTATTTGAAAAAACCAAACAAACAAACACGATGCTGACGTGGTTAAATGCTTTTAGTTTTTGTGTGTGATTGTGGTTCAGTGTTACAGATTGAAATGGGAAACCTCTCCCAACCAGTTATAGTCTCGGAAGTAAAACTTGTACTTGTGAAGTCTGAAGTACTCTGTGTTGGTGGTAATTGGCATACGGTGCTTAAACCAATTGAAGAAGAATCTCCCAGTGGCGGGCTGCGGCCCGTCGGCTCATGGTGTCATTACAAGTGTGACATCATGTCAACAGCGTCACCGTCGACCATCAGACGTGTAATTTTGAGCTGCCGAGCAACGCCGATCACATTTAATCACTGTTTTTTCGCCTGCAGCTGCAGACGCCTCCAGACTTTTTCATTCCTGTTTTTTTCCCCCTTTTTCATCACTGCATGCATAACCCCCACACTGGCTTTATCTCTGTGTTTACCATCTCGGACAGGAAGCGTGAGGGCATGGCTGTACTAGAAGAAGTGAATACCGGGCGGACTGGCAGTATGGCGGCGCGGCGATTTTCAGTTTGCGGTTCAGAGCAAATCTTTCTTGATTAGAAATTAATTTCATGATTTCATTATTTCATTGTAGGGCTTCATCCATCTTCAGATTTTTCAGTCATCGTCTTTGAGCCTTTCAAGAAAATTACAAAGGCCAAAAGAAAAGAGTTTATTCCCAGCGTGACGTCACGCCGTCGTACGTGCTGCTGTGTCTCGTCTGGTTCTGATTGGCTGCGTTACAGCAGCATGGCGTGAAGTGCAAACACTTTTTCTGCCAATGCGCTCGGTGAGCAACTTCATACAAATGAGTGGGCTGCTATATTGGAGTGTGGGGTCCTGGTTCTGGGTCAGGACAGAGTGGCGTTTGTGTGTTTTCACCAGTCTGTCCTAGTTTGCTAGAAACAATGACTACAGAATACTTTGAATGAACAGAGGAATTTATATAATGGAGTATTACAGAATGGACCTTTGCCTCGTAAAAGCTTCACCTGATCCTGGAATAATAAGGCTGCAAAGTGGCCTCACGTTTATCTGCTGTTTCCCTCAGCATCACGTTTCCTCCGCCGCTGCCTGTGGCTGCGGGTGCAGACGCTGGCGCAGGGCGTGTAATCGCCGATTGCAGCGTCGGGCTGTAATTACTATGCAGAACATGAAGCGTCGCCTGACGATCGGCTCCCTGCCTCGGCTGTTTTCTTCTCCCTCTGCCAGCCGTATTCCCGCCTCTCATCTCAACCCCTCCTCTTTTATGTCCCTGCTGCCGCTGCTCCACAATTGATGAGCGAGGATGTTTTTGCGGCGTGACATTAAATCAGACGGCGCGCCGGTGGTCGGCTGTTGTTACGCAACACAGCATCCCGTCAGGCCTCTCCAGGGAGGAAGGTTCTAGCCGAGTCACCACAACGCCTGAGTGCTTTTGCAGCTTTGTGGGGCGTTTGTGGGTTTATTGGAGCACAATGGTTGGAGATCTCGGCCCTGTGTGCAAATTAAGTATTTAGTAGGTCAGTTTTTTTGCGAAAGACTGCTGAGGCAGGATGGCAGGTCAATTAAAATATATAACCAATTTTAGAGAAACAGGAGAGCCTTAATATTTGCCTCAGTTGTAGTTTGACAGAGCCGGAGGAAGTTGACTTGACTTAATTCCCTCGATTGGTGATAAACCGACACACTGGATATTAAACACAAACACACAACAGTTGAAAAAACAGACAAGGTTGTTTTTTTTAATTGAAAATTTCTTCACTTTATTTCAGCATGTTTTCACCATAGTAATATCACGTCATGCAATATTGAAAAAAAAAATTGAAAAACTGCAATTCGCCGACAAGTTTATTCTGACACACATTTGTGGTCTATTTCCTGCTCACATGTTCTGGGTTGATCACAAATGAGTTGATCCAGTCAGTAGCTGACAGAAGAGACGGTTCACTTTCAGTCTTTCAGCAGCCCAGCGTCCCTCAAAGCGTTCAGTTCTCAGAGTGAGGCAGCTGGCTGCAGCAATAAATCAGTGTCCCAGTTACCTCAGTTTATTAAAAAACAAACAACAACAAAAACAACAAACAAACAGTGGCCATTGACCTTTAGACGCATTTTCATTTGCTCTCACTGCCGACTGAGAGGAAACCGGGAGGAGGACATTCAGAACATCCAGCTTCAACAACACGGCACGGATCAAATGAAAGAAAACATTTTTTCTAATTCAAATTTTGAAACAAACAATAATAAATATTTGACATAAATAACTTGAGGCCAAATGAAACCACACAGATCTCAAGGACTTTGAAAGACTCACCTCACAGTAACATGAAAATGTAACGACACTTAAACACGTAACAGCACAATCAGTCCATTTGTCGCACCGACGGCCTTTTCCTTCACGTCACCACCAGTTCGTGTGGCGGCTTCCTCGGCTGCAGGAGCGGCAGGAGGTTTAAATTTTCCTCCTCAGAGCACCTTGTCATCATCGGACATGAGTGAATCTTCTGCTGACGTTATTGCCAGACGGTTTTCCTCCCCTCCTTCAGCTGGGAGACGTCTTCCGTTGGCTCCGGCGACTCCCAAGGTTTGAGCTAAAAAGAGACGGCGGTCGCTCCTCTTACACGCAGATCTCAATGGGCGTGGCCACCACGATGCGGCCTCTCTCGTTGTTCTCCCTGTTGACCCTCTCGTAGCCGCCGGAGGACGGCGAGCTGCTGGTGGACATGGAGGAGAAGTGCGTGTCCATCACCAGGCTCCCGGGCGACAGGCTCTGCTGCTTCAGCCGGTCCACCAGGACGTCCTCCTCGGACGACGACGAGCTCATGCCCAGCGGCTGTAGCTGCGGCGGGGCCGGCGCCGGCGCCGGCGTGCTCCCCGCGCCGTTCCCGTTCTCCGTGTCCAACATCCAGGACTGGCTGAAGTAGCCGAAGACCTCCTTGGCGGAGCAGCGGCGGTCCTGCTCGATGGAGAGCAGCCGTCGGAACATCCGCAGCGCCTCGGCGGTGAAGCGGCGCCACTGCGAGGGCACCGCCGTCGCCGCCGCCGGCCTGCGCCGCTGCCAGCGCACAAACTCCTGGTAGAAGGCGTCTGTGGGCGTGGCCTTCTCCCAGGGGAAGTTCCCTGTCAGCATGCAGAAGAGCAGCACACCAAAGGCCCACACGTCGGTGCTGCGCTCCACGCAGGAGGCGTCGGCCCGCGCGGCGTCGCACAGCTCGGGCGCCGTGTACGGGATGGTGCCGCTCACCCGCTTGACCGGCGAGCCGGCGCACCGCGTCATGCCGAAGTCCGACAGCTTGACCTTGCGGCACTCTGTGTCGAAGATGAGCACGTTCTCGGGCTTGATGTCCCGGTGCACCAGCTTCTTGCAGTGCAGGTAGTCCAGCGCCATGGCCACCTGGTGCACGCAGCGCTTGGCCACCGCCTCGGGGAGTCCAACCTGAGAGGGGGTGGGAAAGAGAGGTCAGAGGCGAAGGTCACTGCAAACGCAAAACCACCCCTCGGCTCGGCTCCGCCCACCACACCTGCGGCGGGATGATGTCGAAGAGGTCGCCGGCCTGCGCGTACTCCTGGGCGAAGACGTAGTAGTCGTCGGTCTGGAAGGCGATGCCGTACATGTTGATGATGAAGGGGCAGGGCGACAGGTAGAGCGACACGCTGTACTCCCGCAGGAAGCTCTTCAGCTTGGTGCTCTTCTTCCGCAGGAACTTGAGCGCCATCTTGGTGCCTGGAGGAGAACAACAGGGAGGCCAAGTCACACGTTGTCGCCCAAAACGGTGACGGACGGTCAGAATCGTTGCTTTCCGCTGTATCCAGTCAGTGTCCTTTTGTTTCCTGCGATGACAAGTCCAGGGTCGGACGACTGGTTGTGGTCCAGCTGTGACTGGAGCTGACTAAGCCTTTAATTCGCTGATGCTCTACTTTGATGTTTGGCCTTTTTATCCCCTTTGAGTGATGCTAAAAAAAAACAGGTTGTCATAGAGACGGAGCCAAGAGCTTCCTTTACTCAACTACGGGATCCTTGTGCGGGTACGATCAGGAAGCATCAGCGTAAGATGTAATCCACAACGAGGATTGTAAATGCCGCTTTCTTTTGTCAGTCAATACAAATTCACCGAATTCTCATTTTTACGTGTGAGTGTAGCTGCTCCAGGCTACTGCTACATCCGAAGTGATTCTCCACATCCGGCCAGCGGAGCTTGTGTTCAGACGCAGGTATTGATTCCACTGCCCCCTGGAGGAGACGCTGGAAATCAAACCCCCCCCCCCCCCCCCCGCCCCCCGGCTCGGACACTCGATGCCTCGCTGACGGCGTCTCACGTTGTGACTGCACGTGTAGCGAGAGAAAAACATCGAGTCAAACGCGCGAGGCTGCGATGGACTCGCCGGCTGGGACGACCTGGACGGTCGCCATGGCTACGGCCACGAGCCGAGGACGGGTGGCACTTCTCCGATAGCGCTGGGTCAGCGCCGTAAAGTGCTTTCTCGCAGGAAAGGTCAACAGGAGATTTCCCTCCATTCGGCTGCGCAGTCAATCAATAAATAAGCGCCGTTGGCTTTTCTTTTTTTGGAGGTATAATTGGTATAAATGCTGTGATTTGAAGGTGGCAGCCCAGTTCACAACTACACTTACCAAAATTTTAACAGCGGCTAGAACTTAATATGTAACCTCAGCCCACAAGGCAGCTATGAGAGTTTCAGTTTTGAGTTCTCACAGTTCCATCTTGAAAAGATCCAATCTGAATTGTCATCAGTCAGTCCAGGTGTGACCAGAACAACAGAAAATACCAAAGCACTCGAGAGATGAGAATGTTTTTGTGATTGACTGTTGACCATAGAATTTCAGGAGAAGCTGAGGCTCACCTCTGATCTTGTGGACCACCAGGTCCACCTTCCCGTAGGTGCCCTTGCCGAGCTCGCACACCACCTCGTAGTACTTGTCGATGTCCAGCTTCTCCAAGTTCTGGGCAGCAATCAGCTGCAGCTCCTCCAGGATGTCGACGGAGGCCCGGAAGCTGTGCGGTGAGGAGCTCATGGTGGCGGAGGTTTGGAGAAGAACGTCCCTGAGGAACAGAAGGAGGAACAGTTAACGAGTGCAGGGGGTGGGCAGAGTCTGGCTGTGTTCCCCTACATGGATGAAGGAGCGTTTTTAATTGGCGATGGAGGAAGTTCGCACTTGTTCAGTCTGATGATTATATACACCATCAAACCTGCAGCCGTTTGGCTGATTAGTGGTGGACACTGAGACCATGTGACCGTGGGCGGAGTCTGCTGGAGCAACAGAGATGCTGCAGTAACGTTCTAGAACGACATCCGAACCCCATCCAGGATTTCGTTCTTCTTCTTCTTGGCTTCCAGCGAATCTCAGCCAATCTGTCTCACCTTCCTCCTGCTGCTCAACATGGATGCCCTCTCACTCACACACACACACACACACACACACACAGACACACACACAACCAGCGTCTCAGGCTGACTGCAGAGCCTTCGCAGCCCTGATGGCGCAGCGGAACTGTGGCGCCGCTCATTAACGAGGAGGAGAAAGTGTTGAATGAGACAGGACGCTAGACACATCCTGTGTGATGCCTCCATCTGGACCGCCTTGGAGCCAACGCACGCGCGTGTGTGTGTGTGAGAAAGAGACTCCAGTAAACGCTTGCGAAAACAATCAACGCAAACAAAAACAAAACAACCCACAAAAACTCCAGGGAAAAACAAGCTGCTGTGCTGCTCTGCGAGTGTTTTGCCAGGATGAGCAAAATATTTTTCTCTGAACCAAAAAAAACAGTCTGAGGCTCGATAATATTTCCAATTGAACCCTCGCACATGAGGTTGTGGCCTAGGATTAGTGGAAGTGGAACGAGAATGTTTAGCCAACGACAGAAAGAACAAAAACTTCACAGGCCTTGACTTTACCTGACACTCAACGTCTTCAAGAGGTGAACTGAAAAGTGCAAAAACACAAAAGTAAATGGCTTGCTGGCTGATTTATACAAGACAAACACTCCTTGAGCCTTTCAGTGGATAGTTGAGCGTTTTCTCCCACCTGCTGCTGCTGAGTTTATCAGTACGGCTGCACATAAAGCACTGATGTTGGTGCGATTACAATTGATGCGGATGAGACGTGGAGGGCCCTCTTGTGCACTTTCACTTTGCTTCATGAACTTGAAGCAGGAAGAGCCTCAATCCTTGTGCACATTCTCTGAAGTTTACCAATTTCGTTTTCAACATTTTCAAGAAAGTTTCAGGTGTGTTTAAAAAACACTGCATTTTTTTGTAGCGAGTCTTGCAAACTTTATTCGTTTCTTTAGCGCCTCATCACAATGGCGAGGCTCGTTGCCGCCTAATTCACACCTCGCTCTGCCTTTAATAACCTTGACGTGGGCGCCTGCGGCGGCAACGCTCGCCTCCTTCCTCTTTGCCGAACCTCCTCTGGAGCGCTCGCACGGTGCGGCGCCGTATCAAAGACCCGCGCAGATGAAAAGAAGTGACAGCCGGCGCTGATGAGAAGCACGCGGCAGCTGAGCCTCCGGAGCGGCTCCCCAGAGGTTCTCCGCCAGCGACACCCGTCGCCTCCCGGGTGACACGGTGGGATGAGAGCACCCCGCTTCTCCCTCCGCCGCGGCTCTCGGCTCGGCTCGGCTGCACGCGGCATCGCTGCTGGTTGCAAAGGAAGCGGGCGTAAAGTCCAAAAGCTCTCCGCGAGATTACGATTACGATTGTAATGAGGCAGCTCTATGTAAGAGTGCAATCACTCAGCAGTCTTCATATGAAAACAAGGGGTGGATTTTCAGACGACTCTGACGACAAAGTAATAATATTTGCGAGAGTGACAAAACGCACAAAAGTGCTGAGTAATTCTCTCTCTCTCACGCAGTAAGTAAATACTGCAGAATCACCGGCGGGGCCGCCTCAGCCGGCCAACATCCACTTGTAAAACAGAAACACCTAATTAATCATCGGCAGCGCTCAGTCAATACGGCGGTCAAGTGGAGAAAAACAAGTCCTCCAGGCTGCTGGAGACCTTCGAAAGGCTCCAGACGGAGCAGGAAAACACTTTGTTTAAGCCTGTAACTGAAACTGTGTTTGACGATCTGGAGCACAAGTGTGTTTTTACTCTCCTCCCCCTTGATGTTACAGTGGATGAGATCAACTACAAACGCAACGCATTTTGTCTTTTCTTCCCGTCGGATTGAAATGAAAAATTGAATAATTTCTAAACACAAAAAACTTGTGGGCAGAAAAAACAGGAAGGACTATAAATTTTCAATTCATAATTTCTACTCTAGATGGTGCTGAACTTTACACATTGGGCCTTTATTTTAGTTTAAATTACCTCCCTTTGTGACTAGAGCTCCCTCTTGTGTTTGGTGCAGTATAGCAACACAACGTTCCAGTAACGACGCTGCAGAAAAAAAAAAATCAAAGCTCAGCCAGTGACAAATAGTGGCCAGTGGATTGAGACCAATAAAAAAAAAGAAAAAAGAAAAAGTCACTTCTGGGCTTTCTCAGAACAGCTGTCGCCCTCGGACAGCCTGAGCTCGTTGCTGAATGCGTGTTGAAGTGGTCCGACTGATTCTGCCGCGCAGTGAAAACAGCAGCGTTCCCCTCCGGAGATGATTTCTGCCCCATGAGCACATCTTCCCAAAGTGTTTGTAGAGCTAACACTCCTGTCCTGCTGACCGTCAGAGTCGGACCGTGTGTGTGTGTGTGTGTGTGTGTGTGTGTGTGTGTGTGTGTGTGTGTGTGTGTGTGTGTGTGTGTGTGTGTGTGTGTGTGTGACATCAAAGCGGCGGTGGCGGGCCTGCTGATGTGTGAACACTGGGGCTTTGTGTCTGCGCGCTTGGCGGCGCAACATTGGGGCGCCGACTCATCGCCGCCACTGTTACAGCAGGTAACATGGGCCTCTTTGTCTGAGCACTCGTCTCTCTCTCTCTCTCCGTCTCTCTCTCTCCTCCTCGATCTGCTCAGCGAGCGAATGCACGAATAAGGAGGGAAGCAGACGACAGCTGGGGGGGGGGAGTGGAGGAGGTCGCCGTGGCGCATTAATGTGGCGTCTTCATTAGCGGCCGTTCAACAAATGCACCTCATGAATTAAACAAGCGCCGCGCTGTGCCCACATTCACATGCACTGTTTTTTTGCTTTGAATTGCATCCAGTTTTTTTTTTATTTAAAATTGACAGTAACAGAAATCTGACGGTTTTTTTTGTTTTTTTTTTAATTTGGTGTGACTTCATCTCATTTCTTGTCCCGAAAAAGCGCATTTTATTGTTTGGCTGTAGCTAAATTGCCTAAAACATGTGAGCTAATTAATGACAAAAATGTATTAAGACACAAATCATCATTTTTTTTCCTCCTGTGTAACAGTTCATTCCGTCATTCCATGTGGGGACTGTAAACTTTTTTTTCACAAGTTATTCACTTTTGGCAGATTTGCCAAAAAAAAAAGAAGAAGCTAATTTACTCGTAATTGTAAGCGACATTAGCTGCGTTTTCTAATCTTTACTTATCCGTTAATATACTATAACAGTACATTTTTTATTTTATTTTTTTTGCAATTTTCATTCCTTTTACATATTTTCATGTACGGACCCTTCTTTAGTTGCAACTAGCAAGTGAATCTTGACCTCTTTTGGCAAACGCTACGCTAAAAGCTAAATCCTTCCATTGTAGCTACATCTGCTGAAAAAAATACAATACGATACAGAACAGCAAGTGTGTGTGTGTGTGTGTGTGTGTGTGTGTGTGTGTGTGTGTGTGTGTGTGTGTGTGTGTGTGT
Organism: Nelusetta ayraudi; assembly: GCF_046127955.1. Lineage (NCBI taxonomy): Eukaryota > Metazoa > Chordata > Actinopteri > Tetraodontiformes > Monacanthidae > Nelusetta > Nelusetta ayraudi. The sequence continues at coordinate 486,056 of NW_027466244.1, forward strand.
GTGTGTGTGTGTGTGTGTGTGTGTGTGCAGTCTGGTTTCCACAGTCTGGGGGCAGAGACAGCTGAACAAAACAAAAACCCAAAGAAGCTAAAACCAGATGCGGTAACTAATGAGCTCTGCGTACAAAGGGCAGGCTTCACGTCTGTCACGTGAGGCCACGCAGGTAGGGAGTGCGAGTGGTGCACGTGAGAGCGCCAGTTAAAGAGCATGACCGGAAATGTGCGACCAGATGTCTGTCTTGTCAGTTGTGGATGCAGGTGCGTGTCTGCAACACAAAGGGGCTGACAGCCGCACCAGTGTTTGACCATTCACTTTTAACAATATAGTAATATAATATTCATTAAAAATAATAATAATAATAATAATGATGAAATGATGAAAAAAAAAAATCACTCAACAATAGTTGAAATAAAGAATGATGGAAAATGATCGCTTGTCAAACACAACTGCAAAGCAGTTCAACCGTCAGCATTGGCACAAAGACCAACAACAACACAATGAGAAAATTAACAATAATGATGATTAAAAAAAAAAAACAACTACTACGATCAGTTATATTTGAAAGCGGAGCGGAAGTGATGACACAGCAGATGCTCGCGATGCGACTACCTGTGAAAGCTGCCAGTGGGTCGTCAGCACATCCGGACTCCAGCCGGGACCGTAGGTGATCTAACGCCGCCGCTGCACCGCCGTCTGCCCGCTGCCTGCAGAGTGTCGGGCGGCCGCTCGCTATTGTCTCCACGCTACGGGGACGGAGCCCCGCCCAACGCCGGCCCAGCGTCCAATAGAAGCGCAGAGCGGCGGCGCTCTCCTCTGTGACGGCGCTGCCTTCAGCGAGTGTAGGAATTTACAGAATCCAATTCACGTTGGTTGGACGAGAGCGAGGATGTCTGAGGGTTTTAGAAGGTGGATTTTTATATTTTTGGTGAAAGCAGCTTGTCTAATTCAGTGTTTTTCAACGTTGCATTTTTTTATTTTATTTTAATTTATTTTTTTACTTTGAAAAGAATTCCCATTGCACACCACCAACCAAATATATAATAAAATGAGCCTAAATTAGCCTAATAATGACAATTTAGCTGGGCCAGTTTAGATGGGCAAAAAGCTGAATATCCTCGAAGGAATTGAGGAAAATGTGCTCACATTCCTTTCAAATTACAGTGACCCGACAATGGAACGCTATTTTTTTTTTTTTTTAGATCCATTAAATGAAATTGGATCATTTTTCACGGCACACCTGACATTATCTCACGGCACTCCAGTGGTTGAAAAACACCGCTTTAATTGAAAGACTTCAACTTACACAGCACAGAATCCTGTTTCAGAAAAGAAAAGATTCTGGACCCAAAATAAATGTGTGAAAATTGATTAAAAAGAAATGAGATGGTACGTATTGGAACTTTTCTTAGAATAGGATGTTCTGCATATGCACTGCAACATCCACAGATCAGCGTGGCTTACAAGCAAGCAGCAGTAGCTTCCCGTTTCTGTCACAACCGGAACTTCTCCACACGGTCGATCCGTAAGGATGCAGGCAGAGAAAGATCTCAGCTGCTCCGCAAGGAACGCCAGCCATAATTCCCGCACTCCCGAAACGCAGCAGAAGGTGGCAGGAGGAGAGGCAGACAGGAGAGCACATCATGTTCTGGCTGAAGCGAGTCCACTGGAGGTTCCACTCAGGCTCTGAATCCTTCTGGCAGCCGCAGCGCAGAGGTGAAGCATTGAGTGACTCTCCTGCGTCAAATGTGAACTTCTGCTCGTCTGACGCGTTTCCATGGAATCACGTGAATTACAGGGGGGGGGGGGGGGGGGGAGCAACAAGCCTTCATTCTGGTAGTTTGGTGAATTGATCGGTGTTCAGCCTCTTGATTGGCTGGTGGTGGGGATTAGGTTGTCGTTAATCTGCAGCTACAAGGTCGGTTTGGTCCTAATACCTCAGGTTAGCCTTGACGTTCTGGTCATGATTGAGACATCTGGCTGTTTAACATTTGTTATAAAATGTTTTTTTTCTTGACCCATGTGGCATTCTGGAATATTTTTTATTACTACCAACACTTTATAATAATCATGAATTTTGCAATCAAATCTAAAATAAGACAAACAATAAGATTTCTTCAACAAGACTCTCTTGCATTCAACTTTCTTTGTTTTGTCATGAATATATTTAAAAATGAACTGGATGCAATCAGCTTTCTTAAAAGAAGATTGATCAACCTCCCCGCCCCCCCCGATCCTGTCTGCTGAGTGTCTCCTCCGTGGACTGACAGACTGACGGACTGGAGGGCTCACAGCTGCTGGAGTGACGCCAGCAAAAGGGCATCATAACCAAAGTGGATGTGAGCTGAATGCAAACGCAGCTCCTAGTGGGCAGAGCCCAGGCGGCGTTGACACGGGACGGCAGAATAAACATCTGGTGACGTCTTGAAAATTGCACGGTGTCACCGGCCTGCGTCACCCAGGGAGATTGTTATTCTGCAGCTGGAGCGGAAAGACTCCCGCTTGTCTTTTCTTCCTTCATCAAAGAGTTTGTCTTCCACGAGGGAGGAGACGGAGAGGAGTTTGACCCTCTGCAGGACTGGACGGAGCTGTGAAAGCAGAGCAGGGGGAGCAGCCGCCTGCAGGAGGAGGAGCAGGAGGAGTAGGAGGAGCAGGGGGAGCAGCCGCCTGCAGGAGGAGGAGGAGCAGCAGGAGGAGGAGGAGGAGCAGGGGGAGCAGCCGCCTGCAGGAGGAGCAGCAGGAGGAGTGGGAGGAGCAGCAGGAGGAGGAGGAGCAGGAGGAGTGGGAGGAGGAGCAGGAGGAGTGGGAGGAGCAGGGGGAGCAGCCGCCTGCAGGAGGAGGAGCAGCAGGAGGAGTAGGAGGAGCAGGGGGAGCAGCCGCCTGCAGGAGGAGGAGCAGCAGGAGGAGTAGGAGGAGTAGGAGGAGCAGGGGGAGCAGCCGCCTGCAGGAGGAGGAGCAGCAGGAGTGGGAGGAGCAGGGGGAGCAGCCGCCTGCAGGAGGATGAGCAGCAGGAGGAGCAGGTGGAGTGGGAGGAGCAGGGGGAGCAGCCGCCTGCAGGAGGAGGAGCAGGAGGAGTGGGAGGAGCAGCAGGAGGAATCGGAGGAGCAGGGGGAGCAGCCGCCTGCCGGAGGAGGAGCTGCAGGAGGAGTAGGAGGAGCAGCAGGAGGAGTGGGAGGAGCAGGGGGAGCAGCCGCCTGCAGGAGGAGTAGGAGGAGCAGCAGGAGGAGTGGGAGGAGGAGTAGGAGGAGCAGGGGGAGCAGCCGCCTGCAGGAGGAGGAGCAGCAGGAGGAGTGGGAGGAGGAGTAGGAGGAGCAGGTGACTGTGGTGTTTGTCTCTCCCAGGACCAGCGTGTCCTCTGAGTGATTCATTGCAAGGAAAAGGACAAAGTGGTCACACTGGAGGTGCGTAAACACCAGGATCACCAGCGAGGCTTCAGCCGGGACGTCAGAGCCGTCAGACGGTGGAGGAGAAACAGCCAAAAACCTGAAACCTAACAGACAGACAAAGACAAGCCAGCAAGGCTAGCAAGACAGACAAACAACAACATTAATGGCTGAGTGTATCAATTATGAATATATAAATAAAGCAGTTGGACACATTTTTTGCATTAATCTGTTCCAACACAACAAACAGCGTCACTCCATTTCAAATTTCAATCCTGATTCCCGTCATGTTCCACAAGCAACTGCTGGGTGACGCACGGTTTGTGTTGCTGTCATCCGACAGTGAGACGTGCACGAATGATGAGAGACACAGTCTCTCTCACACACACACACACACACACACACACACACACACACACGCACACACACACACGTTGGACGTTGAAGGACGCACTGTGTTTTCCTGCAGGAGGCCCGAGACGCTCATGAGTTAGTTGGTTATGATAACAAGCAACTAGCCACACACACACACACACACACACACACACACTCTTAATCTGGGAGCCTGAGATTAGATGTTGAGGCTCGTGTCCTGCTTTGTTTACCAGCGGACAGAAATAGAAAAAGGAAAATAAATCAGCTGCACGTGCAGAACATCTGGAGCTCCATCAGTCGAGGTCGTGTCCCATCAGTCCTTGCTCGGCTCGGCTCGGCTCGGCTCACGTCCAGTTTTCCCCCCTAATCCCAGTCAATGTCAAAAGCCAGGGAGCTACAGTACCTCCTGCTGGACTCAATTTCCCAGCATGCCTTTCTCCACAAACCTGCCTCTTAAGGTCGGTGTAACACGGGCTGGGTGCCAACGATGGATCGCGAAATGAGTTCTCTTTGATCTTCAGTTAAATAATGGGATGCATGCTGTAGGATGAGAGCAGGGTCAGAGGTCAGAGGTCAGGGCCTGAACCGCTCTGCTCGCTGCACCGTGCTCGCGTGGCGCTGCAGCCCGATGCAGTGGAAGGCCGTCAGTGCGCTGTGCACCTGAGCGAACTGTATTAGACTTTGTTGTTCTTGTAGATTCTTGCATTCCTTCATACTGCAGCCAATCTGCTCGAGTGTGTCTATAGATAAGGGACAGCCTCAATACCGTTCAGTACATCAAGTACGTCATCAGGAGGAGCGAGCTCTGTTGGTCGGAACACAGGTGTGATGACTGATTCACCTTTGACCTTTAGTCTTGTAGTCAAACCTCATGGTGCAACATCCTCTTGAATCCACGGACACAACGCCTGTCATGGTTGTGTGTGTGTGTGTGTGTGTGTGTGTGTGTGTGTGTGTGTGTGTGTGTGTGTGTGTGTGTGTGTGTGTGTGTGTGTGTGTGTGTGTGTGTGTGCAGGACCACCACTGACCACAGACCCAGGTTCGGTCTTGTGAAGACGGGCAGACTCCTCGATAAGGTCTGAGCCACCAACAATCTTACCTCAGTCTGTCCTCCAGCTGGACGGACGCGCTGGTGAAAACACGTCCTGTCTGATCCCTGGAGAGACTCTGCAGCAGCACAGTTCACCAACAGTTGACGCTCGCTGGTTTTGTTCGGCGACACAAAGCGGCGCTCGTGGAGGGGAGCTCGTCTTTATCCGCAGACGATGAGTCAGAACACGATTTTCATTTTATTTTATTTTTTTCAATAGTCATGATCACGGCACATTTTTTGCACATTACTCACCTTATTAAAGAGAGAGTCCGGTGAGGTGCAGGGACAAAGATGGTTTTTTCAAATGTTAATTAGATAAATGGACCCGACGAAGGCTGAGGGATGATTTGGTCCCTAGTGGGAGGCTTCTGTGGGTTCTCCAGGAACTTTGTTGCCGTGGCAGCAGCAGCAGCAGCAGCAGCAGTGTGATGCTGACTTCATCCAGCTTCTAATTTCACTTGAAGTTAATATAATTGTTTAATATTAGGGATAAGGTTGGGGTAAGAGGCTTAGGTATTAAGGTAGTAGTACTAAGAGTTATAGGACAAATTAAAAGATTATATATTGTAATTATTATTATTATTATTATTATTATTATTACTACTACATTTGATTTGTAACACATTTTTCTGTAAAAAAAAAAAAGAATATTTGAAGCTTAACCTTCACTACATCACTGCATTAAACTGATGTTGCCGTCTAAATCACTGATCTCACGTCACAGGTGATTTGCTGCCATCTGGCGTGCAAGAGAAGAAACTACACGCTCTTTCAAGGTTTGTTGTAGCGAGGTTTTGTTGCTGTTCAGTGACACCAGCAGCATTGATAGAAAGTCAGAGAAGCTGAAGCAGACCTCAGACCTCAGTTCTTCTTTTCCCTCTTCTTTCTCTTGTTCAGTTCTCACAGCAGCAGAGTCCGGGGTGAGGTTCCCTACCCGCACCACCAGGGGGCTGTAATGAGCCCCTGATTATCTTCACTCGTCGCATGGTGGCAGAAGACTGACTGTAACTGACACGCCGTCAGACCTCCAGAAAGCCTCCAGAAAACAGGTGAGGGCGAACAGCGGCGTGCTGTTACTGACTTTGACCACGTGGTGGCGCCAGAAGGCTTCTAGCAGCGGAATTGGCGGCCTGTGTGTTCGCTAAATATTCTCTGCCACTGCCGGAAGTTCATATCCTTGGAGTATTTGCCTAAAACAGGCCCTTTTGAAACTGATTGTTGCAAAAACATAAACAGAAATCTGCAAGTGACTGTTGTGGCTGCGGCCTGAATGTCGTTGTTTTCTGTGGTCGTTGCTCTTGTCCTGCAGTCAGTCATTTTTTTTTTATGTTGTTCAGCGAAAACCATGATTGTGACCTTCCCTGTGCCGTCTCACAGGCTCACAACCAACCACCCTCCCACCTTCTCTCTCTCTCTCTCTCTCTCTCTCTCTCTCTCTCTCTCACTCACACTCACACTCACACACACACACACACACACCCACACCCTCCCCAAACCGTCAGGAAATGTTGTCCGTGACACTTTGGGCTGCGGCAGAAACAGACGGCGCCCAGGTCACGTTGTGCCGCAGTGTGTTTGTTTAGGGCCCAGAATATCGTTGGCCAAACTGGGCCGCTCGTAAAAAAAAAAAAAAACTGCAGGAAAGACTTTCCTGACCCTCCTTCCTTCCAACACTCCTGCATTCCAGCAGCACACCTGTGCTGCTCCGTTAGAGGAGGAGGGAGAGCAAAGCTCCAGTCTGAGGTCAGCGGCCTGGTCTGGTCCGGTCCTGGTCTGTTCCTCCAGAGGCAGCCTGCTTCTGAAGATCCTGATGAAGATGCCGTTCACCGTGGTGGTGCGGTGGTGAGTGCTGTGGCCTCACAGCAAGAAGGACACGGGCGTGTGGAGTTTGCATGTTCTCCCTGTGTCTGCGAAGGGGTTCTCTCAGGGTTCTCCGGCTTCCTCCCACGGTCAAAGAACATGCATGTGAAGTGAATTGGAAACTCTACATCGACCCGAGGTGTGTGTGTGTGTGTGTGTGTGTGTGTGTGTGTGAGAGTGTGTGTGTGTGTGTGTGTGTGAGTGTGGTTGTTTGTCTTTGTTTGTCTCAACCGCTGCGTTTCCATTACGGTTTTTCACAAAATAAAAGCATAGCACCTGCAAAGTGCTATTGCAATTTGCAGGTGTTTCCATTGACACCTGGAAACTGCTGCAGTATCTCGCAGATGAACAAATAAAACAGAACTGTAAAACCTTTTGTTTTAAGGATTTTCCAGTCATGACGTCACTGTCATGTGAAGACGATGACTACTGGGATCTTCACCTCCGGCCGGGAAACAAACCACACACGTCAGTCCTCAACAGTCGTCGGCCCCCAGACAGGATGTCCTGTCCGTGGGCCGGACTGGTCGGACCCAGCGGGTCCTGGGAGGGTCTCTGGGAGGGTCTCTGGGAATGGAAGACGAGCAGGAAGGATGAGCTGTCGCTGGAGAGAGCTTCACTTTCCCGTCCGAGTTGAATCACCTGACTTCTCCGTCAAACCTGGTGACTGCTGACTGGTCGGCGGTGCTGAACATCTTGACAACCCCAGTGGTGCGGCTGCGATAGCCACAATGCCTCAGCCCGCTCCAGTCTGTGTCAGATCACAGCGCCCACGTGGCGTTCGAGGCCTCTGTCAGCTGCCAGCAATTAGCACAAGTCTCACAAACTGTTTTCCCTCGTTCGGGTAGTTCAGTAGATGTACTGCTCATAAATTTTTTTTTTTCGAAAATGAAAAAAACAGGCCGAGCCTTCAAAGATTTTATAAGACACGTCATTTTTATAGCAGTGGCATAGCATAGCATTTACTGCAGCAATTGAAAATTAAAGCCCGACCTTAAAACAAAGGCAGTTGGGTTTTTCGGAGCAGCTCAGCGACTACGAGCCGGCGCAGTGAACCCACCGCCTGCCGTGTGAACAGCAGCAGGAGGGGCCTCACACTCAGCACCTCAGCACTTCGGGCCCGGCTGCACTTTAACTGCGCGCCACTCAGATGTGCGCCGGCGTTTCAATAACAGCGTGAGACGTGTTGAGACTTTGTAGTTTCAAGAGAAGGGTGGCGGCGGCGCTGAGAGCAGCGGAGGCCCGGTGTTGAAGTCAGTGGAAAAACCACAGAGGGCTATAAACAGCTGCTGGCGGCGCCCTCTGCAGCCCGGCGTGCAGCCGACACGCCCTGCTGCTGCTGCTGCTGCTGCTGCTGCTGCTGCTTCTGCTGCTCCTCCCTTCAACAGCTGACGCACACAAAAACACAGGCATCTTTTAAAGAAGACTCAGACGGATGAGGAATTTTTAAGTACGCGAGGGAAAAAGTGTTGACCTAAACTGTTGATTAAAGGAAACGCGGAGACATCTGCGTCTCCCCCCGGTGGCCGGCTGCAGTACAGCTGAGCACGAGCCCCTCCCACTCCCCCTCCCAACCAAACCCAGATGTGCGTCCTAGCATTTATTTTTCCCAATCAACTCTGCCTCCATTTGAAGTTTCAAGCCACTAAAGAAGGCAATTGGTCGGTTGGTCACATGAGTCTTGGCTCCACCCCCTTGGCCCTGTCAATCAAGCATCGGCCAAAAAAAAAAAAAAAAGGCCAAATAAGCAAAAGTCAAAGACAAAATAGTATTTATTTCCATATAGTTTCCAAAAATACAATATAAATATTACAAAACAGAATAGTTACACTTGAACACTGTTAACATTTGGATGAGCTAACCGCGCTAGCATAGCACAAAGACGGGAACCTTTCGCTGCAGGTGTGTGTGGGTTTACTGGCACGATGGAAGGTGGGCGGCGCCAATTTTGGAAGACGACTGTCGAGCACGAAGGTCTCGTTAGCTGTTGATTCATTCATTTCTTGTTTAGCGGCTGGCAAAAGGTTCGTCTGCTTGTAGCTTTTAAATAATGGAAGCGTCCTCTGCGCTCTCTCCTGGTGGTGGAGTGTGTTCAGCGTTTGTCCTGAGTAAATACTTTTTGGTCTCTTGCGGGGAAACGTCTCGGCTCTTCACGCTCGCCGACTGACTGTTCGCTGCTGCTGCTGCTGCTGCTGCTGCTGCTGCTGCTGCTCGGATTCATCCTGCTGCTGCAGAAAAAGACGGCTCGTTTGGACAGAAAAATGACGACAGCAACAACAACAAATGTGCAATGACTGAAGGCCGACTTGTTGCTGAGCTGGTTCGCAAAAGAAAACAAAATGCAGATATGCTTCCTCCCCCTCCTCTCCCTCCCTCCCTCCCTCCATCCTCTCTCTCACCAACAGCATGTAAATATCACGAAGCTGTAAAAACAGACGTCAACTTGCGCCGACGTCCTCCGGAATCCTTCCGCACCGGGTCGTTTTATTGGCTCTCGGCAGTGAGTCACAAGTCTGAACTGCAGGCGTTTCACTCTGAGTCAGTCACCTCCTCATCGTGTTGAAGACCTGAACCTGAACAGCTTCCTTAGAGGTCAAAGTTAGAGTTTTTTTTCCCACGTGTGGATCTGCAGATGCAACAGACAGGGAGTCGTTCTTTGGAAATGTTCTTGGTGATGCGCTGGAAAAATCTGCTTTCCCTCCTCATTTCATCTCAAAGTCAGTATTAAAAAAAAAAAAGAGATTTGTAGTGTGCAAACAAACAGATAGAAAACAAACAACAGAGGGCAGATGGAGGTTTGCTAGACGTGAAATAATTCCCGTGATTGGAGACAAATGGGCTCCTGCAGCAGCCCAGTGGAGATCTGACCCTGTCAGCCCTTTTCCTGTGAGGAAGCACGGCTTGTTTGGAAGCAGCTGTGACCAGTGGGGGTGGGGGAGGGGTGGGGTTCGTTTCTAAAACAGACTCCTGAACATCTGCTCTGGCTGATTGTCTCAGCGCTCCGGCAGCAGCTGATAAAACCTGACGGGAGAAGCAGGAAGTCTGTTTTGTTTTTTTTTCCTTTGGTTTGGGCAGCGAGGAACCAAGCGCACGTCTTCTCGCAAGGTTTTTCTCCTTCCAATTGCACTTGTCGTCGGCCGCTCCTCCTCCTCCTCCTCCTCCTCCTCCTCCTCTTCCTTCTCCTCCTTCAGCACTTGGCCGACGCCGAGCTCCCGCCGCTGGACTTGGAGTCCATCTTGGCCACCAGCAGTCGGAGTTCGTCTCCGGACGAGCGGATCAGCTCCCGGCCCCTGAGAGGAAAAACACGGGTGAAGATGCGACAACTGGCAGGAAGACGTTTGTCTGCGCGGGCAGAGACACTCACACGCTGTACTCCATCCCCACCAGGCTGATGCCGTTGACGGCCAGGATGCGGTCGCCCGTCTTCAGCTTGCGACAGCGAGCGGCGGGCGAGTCGGGGACCACCGACTTGACGTAAATGCCGCTCATCTTCAGCTGAGTTTTCTGTGCCAGGCGTTCACACGGAGAAAGGAAAATTCAATTTCACTCAAGAGTGGAGCCCGAATGTCAAGGTCTGCCCCCTGGTGGGCGGTTGCGGGATAGCCAATTCTGATTAACTACTGATGATAATTCTGATAATAATTCTGATTAACCACCACCGAGGTCAGGCTCTGCCTTGTGAGAAACCCATCCCGTCCAAACATTTAAAAGCATTAGTTTTAGCAGGCGGCTGTAAACAGAGGGCTAAATATGCTCGTTTATCTGGAGCTGTATGGTGTTTTTATTTGAGCGCAGCGTACCGTTCCGTCGACCAGGGCCAGGCCGAGGCCGTGAGGCCCCCTGCGGAGCTCCACGGTGAAAACCTCCTCTCTGTCCTCCTCCTGCACCACGTCCTGGTGCTGCTGCTCGGCCGAGTCTCCGCTGGCTGGACCCAAGAAACACGACACACGTCAGACGAAATTCTTGGTTTCGAGGCAAAGTGTCGCTGATGAGCAACACTTTCTGAGCATTTCTTATTTGCATTTCTACATTTCTTACAAACAAGTGTCAAACTCGCAATGCAAACCTTGAAAAGGAACTACTCGACTCTGTGTACACTAGCAGTCAAAGGTTTGGACGCATACTTCTGATTTCATGGTTTTTCTTTCATTTTCATGACTACTTACATTGTAGATTGTCACTCAAGGCATCAAAACTATGAATAAACACATATGGAAAATGTGAACAATATTACATATATATTTGATGTCTTCAGTGTGTATCTACAGTGTAGAAAGTAGTGAAGATAAAGAAGAAACAGCTGTGTCCAAACTTCTAACTGGTAGTGTAACTATTTCCAGGTTGAAACTGTGGTTTCGAGGTCTTTAGCATGTTAGCATCCCCGCGGGCCCTGAATGGGACTTCCTGTGCCAGGTTACACGTTAATCCCACAACAGTCACATTCCCCAGTAAGTCCGTTCCCAACCCCTCCCCCTCCTCCCACACGGGAGCCCCCCCACACCCCTTGAAAACAAAGCTGCCGGCCATCAGGATTCCACGCGCCAATCCAACTGTAAATTCCCATGACGGCTCGTCCGCGGCTCTTTTCTCTCCTGACATCACGGCCGCGCTGCGACTCCTGGGCCCCAGATTAAAGGATTAGCAAACTATCAAAATAACGTTAGCCGTTAGCCAAGAGCACAACGATACAGCCGGGGCCGCACGAGCGCTGCGGGGGGTGGGGGAGGTGGGCTCGGCTCCTGATTGGCTGTGGAGGAAAAGGTCATTTCCCAAACTTTTGCTCTTTGTAACTGATGTGAGTGTCGGCTGTTCGATCAGCCGTCTGTTTGTCTCTTGATTGTAATTTGATTTAAAGAGTTCATTTTCCTCGACATAATTAACTTTGAGGAAATTGGATTAATTAATTAATTATTGACTATATTACAAATCCAAACCATTTTAATCATCTGACTCCCAAGAAGCAGCGTCAACTGGAGGCGGTTCAATAGTTGAGCGGCTGCCGGTGAGCTCGGTACAGAGTGTCGCTGCCAGATGGTTGATAATCCTCACAAACTCAAACCGAAGGAACTTGGAGAGAAAATACAATGTAGCCGGCGACCAATGAGAGTTAAGTTAAGCTCAAGCAAAGTCTTGGGCTTAAGCCCCTCACTGTCGCAGCACATGGCCACAGTGGGGGGTCTCTGTGTGTGTGTGTGTGTGTGTGTGTGTGTCCATTAACCCTAGCTTGACCCTCTTCTGAAACCTTTATTCTTCTTCAGCCTTTATTTCTTCATCCTGCTCCACTTGTGCTCAAACACACAGTTCAGCCCTCTGTGATGTCACAAAGGGACTGGTTTCTCTCCAGGACGGTGACCACACCCCCTGTCAGGTGTAGGCCCCGCCCTCCGAAGGCCTGCCTGTGTTTGGTAGAACCTTCCAAGAGAAGGTCCCACTCAGAGCTCTGCAGTTTGAGCAGAGGGCTGCAAACACAGGGCTAACTGGTAGTGTTAACTACCCCCCCCCCCCCCCCCCGGGCGGCTCCTCCACGTCTCCGGGACTTTTACCCTGTGAGGTCACAGGCTGGATGATGAATCTAATCAGCGCGGCGCAGGAGGGGAGAACCTCCCTGCGATGACCTCATGATGTAGGCGTCCAAACACAATGAGGGGCCTGGAGAGGAAGCTGCTCCTTCCTTCGCACGGCCGGCCCCGCCCGGCTGGGCCTCGCCACTTCAAATTCCTGACCTCCAGTCAGAGTGAGTGTGGGCCGGGGGAGCTCTTTGATGTCGGGAGGGGGGTGGGGGGGGGATGTGGCAGGTTGGGGGAACCTCTCTGAGGACCAGGAACCGGCAGGGACAAGTATGCAGCTGGTTCACCGGGTCAAGTGACTCAGAGCCGTTCATGATGGGCGGAGTCACAGCGGCGAGGTGAGCGAAGGTTCCTGGTGGCGGCAGGACGAACTCGCCACAGTTTGAGTGTGTGTGTGTGTGTGTGTGTGTGTGTGTGTGTCACTGCAGCCTTTTCAACGTGCCGTCATGTTTGCTTCTCTTTCGTTTTTACGGTTCCTGTTGCCGGGCAAAGGTTTCTGCGGCGCTGCCGCCTGGAAAACTCTCCTTCAGTCCTTCGATCCTCCAGCTTCACCGCCTGTTTGCGTCACAGTTCTGCTCTGTGACTCTGAGTCACATCCATCCTCGACTTTTGCTGCCCACCACTGTGTTTATTGTGACCAATTGTTGTCACTTTCAGCTTTGCTTCTATTTTAATGATCTAAATTTCCTTTACACTTAAATTTTTTTTTTCATCTGATTCTGACCTTCATTTTTACGACCTTTATTTATTATCGCTTATTTTAGTTTTACCTGACACCTTTACTTCAAAAAAAAAAAAAAAAAAGGCTTTTGTCCGCTTTGAACACATTGATTTCATTTATGCCGCCGCTCGTCACCTCTCGCCTGCTGCAGCTCCGCCTCCAGCTCGGCCAGCTCCATCCCCTGCGGCGTGTTGGGTGGCGTCAGCAGGCAGGACGGGTCCAGCGCCAGGCTCTTGTGGGACACCAGGTCGGCCTGGCCCGGCAGGCTGTTCTGCAGCTGCAGGCTCTTCAACTTCTGGGTCAGGACGGCCTCGCAGCTGCTCAGGTCTCCGTGGGCTCCTCGGCCCAGAGCCGGGCTTGGTTCTGGCCCTGGCTCTTGTCCTGGCTCTGGTCCTGGCTCTGGCTCTGGCTGAGCGTGCAGGGAGGGGCAGGTGGGCGGGGGGTCCTGCAGGTCAGAGGTGGAGGTGGGAGACTGGGTTCAGAGGAGCTCAGAGTTCAACCATCAGCAGATGTTTGGACGTCCTGCTCTCCTTCCTGCCGCCGGCAGCTCGTTACCTGGTGGCGTCCGGCTCGGGTTTCTTGGCGGGGCAGCCGCCCGACGAACTCCTGCAGGCGGCGGAGCTGATCAAAGAGCGCCGGCTCGCCGACGGCCTTGCCCAGCTCCAGGTGGAAGGCGCTGCTGGGCAGGATGAGCGGCGGGTGGCTGTCGAAGCTCTGCAGGACGTCGCCTGGAGGAAGAGAAGGCGGCGCGGCGCCAGAGGCCCGGCGTCGTTAGGCTGTCCAGTAAAAGTCTGACCCGGAGACGCTGTGTCAGAAACGTGTAGAGCTGCGAGCTCGTTAAGAGCTGGAAATGAGGAGCAGGAGGGTTTTTGACCGAGGAGAACCAGGAGGAGAACCAGGAGGAGAACCAGGAGGAGAACCAGGAGGAGAACCAGGAGGAAACTGTGGATTTTCAATGAACCTCAGTGGAGAACTGAGGTTCAACTCAACTCCACAAGTCAATAAGCAGGAAGTGGAATCTTCATCCCTCTCTGACTCTGTTATTCTCCTCACTTCTTGCTCAGTGGAGCGGGACTGGGGACAGACTGCGGTCAGCACCAGTGCATCGTGGGAACTCACCCGTCCTGACGGCGTCCTCGGCGTCGGCCGATGATGGCGCCCAGCCGGCGGGGCAGGCTCGGCCGCCGCCGCTGTACTGCCTCAGCATGTGGTGGAGCTGTGCTGCGTTCAAGGCCGGGAACTCGGTGCGGAGAGACGACCAGGACGCCTGAGAGAGACGCGCAGGTCGTAAACGTCCAGACACACAAAGAAAAACAACACAAAACGGCAAAAAAAAAAAACCCACACAAAAACACGACTGTTTGCCGTCACTGTGTCAATGTTGGAGCGCGACAAACAAGAGCTTTCCCATCATGCCCCTCTTCACAAAGTCATTGCCGTCCCTCTCATGTGGCATTTCTGAAGGTCGGTCTGCCTCCAGTGTAAACAGTTTGCCTCCGTGGGGAAAAACCTTCCTCAGTCTGACGGCGGCGGGACGTATTTTCAGTCGTGGTCGCTGTCGAACATTTCTGGGCCTCGTTGTGAAACACTTGAGTTTCTGCAGCAGCAGCAGAAGACCAGCGTCGGATGTTTGCGACGACGACCATGACAGACTAGAATAACAAAGGTTGGACTCCGTCGGGGGGGCCACCGAGGGGGGCGGCCGACCGCAGGTTGAGCATCGCGTTCCCGGCCCTTCTTCTAAAAAGCCAGACTGAGCTGAAGAAGTTTAAACGCCGCTTAGAAAAGACAGAGAAATTTCAGAATGTTTTGTTATGTCTGGGATTTAACGTCGGGCTGCTTCCTAAAATAAAATGACCCTTTGCACAACAAACCGTCCGGCCGGTGTCTTTTACAAGCGGCCGACCGCAGCAGCTTCCGAGAGGGGAGGGAACTCCAGACGTAGGGGGAAAAAAAAAGGAAAAAGAGGGAAAAATGTGTCCTGAGGGTGTGTGCTCGCTTGGCGCCCCGGAGCCACAACATGAGCTCATGCCAGGGCCGAGACCAACGCAGGCCATCTTCCAGACAGCTGGTCACATGGAGAAGAGGCATTGACCTGCAGCAGCTGTTACCTCAGGTGTCCAGGTTCTCCTCTAATTATTCTGATTGGAACGTCTGAAATTCTTGTTAAAGTGCATAAAATATACTGAAATGAAAGGACGATCAATGGGCAAATTAGGTCACTATCAATTAAAACAACATGGGTTCTTAATTGTGGTGAGAGTTGATAGTTTTTTTTTTATCTGTTTCCATTCGGTGGGAACGTCAAGTTAAAGTGAATTCTTTTACGTGAGTTAAAGGTCCAGTGTGTGAAATTTAGCCTGAGATATTGGTAAAATCATTTGGTTTTCCTTCCTTTTGAACAGTTCTTATTTATATATGAGAGTATTCACAGAACGGGGCTCTTGCTCCCAGTTAGGGATGCCATGCCATCTTGCACCGCTGTATTTCTAAGGGAGCCTGGTGTGGACAATCCAGGTCCACCTGACAGCACGTTTTGTCATTCGGATGAACACTCGCATCTTCAAAACAAACCAATGAAGAAGAAAGTGGACGAGGTGTCCAGCTTTGCGTGCGCAGGCCACCGTAGTTCACTGGCAAGCTCGGGAGAGGGAGGGGGAGAGGGTGAGCGCTATAGCCACTTGATGCCGCTGTTTCTTCTCAAAATCTCCCAATATTACACACTGGAGCTCGAAGTTCTGACGCTCATGTTGTGGAATGTTAATCTGAAACCTCTTTTGATGTAGCGCGACGCGGCGGCGTTACCATGTGAGCGCCTCCACACCTGAGCAGCTCCTCACCTGCGGACCAGGTGGACCAGGGCGATTTTGGAATGGAGGGGGTGGGGGGGTGGAGGGGCGGAGGCCGTTCCTGACATGTGAGGAGCTCATTGTGTCCCAGAGTTTTATAAGCGGCTAAGGCGAGAGCTGGGCGAGAGTGAAAACAAGCTTTGAACGGGTCGCTAAGAGAGCGCCGCACTTGACGGGGGGGGATTAGACGGCGAGCTCGGCCCGTTGCCAACCGGCAGCAGGGAACACAAACACGGAGCCAGAAGCCGCTGGTGTCGACCTGTGCGCCCGACTGTGGGAGTCAATCAACATCAAAGAGCTGCTGCTGCTGCTGCTGCTGCTGCTGGCGGTATTTCAGCGCACTTCAGGACAAGTGGGGCTCAGGATGAGTTGTTGGATATCCTGAGCGTGTTGTGTACGCTGTGTATGAGTGACGGCGTGGTGAGTCCGGCCCACGTCATCGCCGCCGCCGCCACTTTGTCCCCCGAGGCCGTTTCCTCCTCCAACGCCGCTGTAACCGTGAGGCGGAATGCCTCGCCAGCTTTGTCCCAGAACTTTACGGCGTCGTTAGTCACGGCCGTCAGAATGTTTGCCAACATTAAGATGCTGTAAACACCACTGCGGGCTTTTGTTTCGGCAGCGGGGAGGTGAGCGAAGGTTCACATTTCCCCACACTGGGGGGGGGGGATTTCTGCGGCCGGCGTAAACATTTACGATGTGAAGCTTCTGACGACAATGAAAACACGGAAGGGAAGTGGACAGAAGGACGGACGCCCTCCCACCTGCAGCAGGGTCTCCTTGGGCGTGGCCAGCAGGTTGACGGCGGCGGAGAGCTTCTGGAAGAAGTCGGTGGCCAGGTCGGCCAGGCCGGTGCTCTGGACCCAGTCCATGAGGAGGTCCAGGTTGGCCCGGATCTGAACACCTCTGGACCACTGGTAGAACCCGGACACAGAGCCTGGAGGAGGACAAGGAGCAGAGTAAGAAATATCGCCCGTTAGCGATGTGTGAGGGCCTGGGGAGTCATTTCAAGGCCGAGCGAGGAGCCCGCAGGTCCCACCTCTCTCCATCAGGGCGTTGAAGAGCGAGGCGTTGATGAAGAAGAAGAGGTAGGCGCAGAGCTGCAGCGAGATGTCGGGGTGCACCTGGAAGGCGGCGAGCAGCCTCAGCGTCTCCTTCAGCACCTCCAGGATGGCGCTCAGGCCGCCGGGCACCCGCAGCTGGCCGCTCTCTGAGAAGGGGTTCCCGTCCAGCAGGCCGGACAGGGCCGAGTACATGCTCTGCGGGGAGACGGCGCGCCTGCGGTCAGTCGCTGCTCTGGGTTGTTGGGGGCTTTTTTTGTGTGTGTCTTTGAGTGTTTGTGTGCCTGCGTCAGCTTTCTAACCAGGAGGGGTAAAAATAAGGACTGCGTGTCGTCGTCTGCTGACCACAGACGGGTGGAGGAAGCAGAGAGCGAATCACATTTTGTTACTACGGAGATTTAAAAAAAAAACCCAGCAAAAAAGACCTGTTTTTGCCTTCATAGTTCAACCAGCTTCAACTGGTTCGAGGCACCGGTGGCGACTGATGTCACGATCCATCAGATGACTCACAACTTGTGTGGTCGACTGTGATTGTTGGGACCTCACCTTCCACGTACGGAAACAAAGCGAGCGCCAAGTTGGCGTCCAAGGCCAGCAAAGGACGAATGAGAGTCACAGAGTGAAACAAACTCCTCCCGACTGTCGCCACCCGCCTGTGTGACACACTTCTCCCATTGTCCCCCCCCCCCCGCTCCTCCGACACACACACACACAGCAACCCCTCCAAGGCCTGACATCATCACCTGCCAGCTCCACTAAACATGACTAGAGGGTGACCTGGCACAAACTGGAAGAGACGGCGATAGCTGAGCATTGGGGGGGGGGGTGCGGGGGGTGGAGGTGTCACCTGATAGGTTACAGTGGAGCTCAGCAAAAATTCAAGAGGTTTCACTGTTTGCTCGCCGGCTTCTTATCGGAGGCGCCTGATAGGGACGGAGCGCTCTGTCCCCGTCTCCAGCAGCCGCTTCTCTGGGGTCAGGCCAGGTCTTTGTTTCTCAGTCTGTGAAAGAGGAAGGCTGCGAGGGGACGCACACCGTCGAGAGTCACAGCCACATTCGACAGGAAGTCAAGTGAACAGCTTCTATTCCGCTCTGGGCTTCCTCTGCGCTGGCGGCAGGGCGTTCCCACGATAACCCAGGCAGCTCAGCGCTGCCGCTCCTCCCTGCACCTCCTCAACCGACAATCACGGCCCGGAGCTGATTGTGAGTGTAAACAAAGACGAGCGACTAAACTGCAACCGCGACAACAACAACGACAACAACAACAACAAGGCGACGTGAATGAGACACACATTAAAGTGCAGGGAGCCTCTTTGCGTGCTGAGTATTGGCTGAGCATTGGCCGAAGTTCTCTTCCTGCTTCCTTCCTCTGACAGCCGCAGTGCCTGCAGCCTGTCAGCCGCCTGCAAACAGCAGGCCACCTGCAGTTAACCGCCTGAGTGTGACAAGACCACACAACTCAAAAAACAACAACTGGGCAACGACAGCAACACAGCGTCTGAAAAGTCAAACTATAGATGTGTTTGCATGAGTTTTTTTTTATACGTTCGAAAAACCACCTCATGAGCGTCAAAACCTATCAGCCATATTTGAGAGGCTTTTCCAAGTGGAGCTGTTTCCATCTCCAGTTTTTTATGACCATATTTAAGTTTTGCACAATTCTAGGGGTCATGGAAACGCAGCTTATGAGAGCGCAGCAGTAGTTTTGACTCTGGTGGACCACAAGGCTGCGACTTGGGACTTGGGCTGCTTGCAGAGTTGACCATCAAAGATGTGTCTGTGTCTAATTGCTCCGCTGCTTCCGTCACTTCAGAGATCCAGGAGAGTCGAGTCCCCTTAGAATTGTCCTTCTGCGCTTCAACCACTTTCACCACAAACTAGCCAGCGCACTGGAGACCCTGCGCGTGCCCTGCGTCGGCCGGAGGAGCCGCGTGGACGAGTCGTCCTGCTCGCTATCTGGCCGGAGTCAGGAGTCGCTCTTTTCCAGACCCGCTGTCGTGTTTTTCTTTCTGGAAAACGGAGCACGGCGGCTGTTTACACAGTCCCGCTTCCTGCTTCCTGCACGCGACCCTAACCTTTGTGAGATAGTAGACGGACTGCTGGAAGGTGAACATGATGACCTCCTCCAGGACCGTCATGGCCTCCTCGCAGGCCACCCGGGTGGACGACACCTCGGCGTCTGGCAGACCTGGGAAAAAAACAACCCAAAATGAATTGACGATAAATCCAGACAGGGCGCTCTGGGCTTTGCCAGCCGGGCCGACGGCCAGCCGACCCACCTGCGTGGTCGTGCTCCCGCCTCCAGGGCAGCAGCTGAGGGACGTCGTGCTGGATGAAGTGCAGCAGCTCGATGGAGTTGGCCATCCACAGCAGCAGCGGCTGCAGCCCCGGACTCAGCTCGTCCACGCTGAGCAGCTGCAGGGGGTCCGGCTGCTGCTGCTGCTGCTGCTGCTGCTGCTCACCGCAGCTCCTGGTGCAGGCAGAGAGACCCAGGTTAGAGCAGCAACCCACCAGTAGGGCGGCGCTGAGCCGCGGGGAGGACGGATAGAGACTGGAGGTGAATCAGCAAAGTCATTCGACACTGGCAAATATTATTCTGCGGCAACCCGAAAAAGTGCTTTGGAAAATTTTAAGCGTTAATTATTTATTTATTCAACCGCAGTTTTTTATTTTTTTCCCGTCAGCCGACAAATGTTGCTGACTTCCGTTCCTGGCGTCGGCTCGCTTCCTTATTTGTTCGGGAGTCGGGAGCCAAATGGTTTTTTGGACGTGCAGATTGTTTCATTTGAAATGAGTCACTGCAAGGAAAAAAAAAACCCTGTGTAGTGAATCAGAACTGACATGTTTCTGATAATCCAGAGAGCCGTTTCTATTCCTGACCCCTCCCCCTTCTTGTTAGTTTGACCTTTGACCTGTGGCCTTTTTAACTGCTTTAAAAATAGACGTCATGGTGGAGTGTTTTTCATTCTTTGACTCGGTGATGTTGTTGTTGTTGCACCTGCTGCCTGCTTGGCTGTTGGTCAGTGAAAAAAAAAGATCTTTTTTGTGGAGAGGCCGGCAGAAACATTCCCAACAAATTGCAACAAAACAGTGACCACCATTCAACAATGATTTAAAGTGGATTGATTTTGGTTTTGCCTTTTAAAGAGTAAAAAAAAAAAAAGATCAGCTTCATTTAACTTGAGCTTTTTTTCTTTAACTTATTTCCAGAAGATCTTATCAGTCTGACTGGAACCAGGCCGGATGTGAACTGTCTTGCTCACAGACGACCTCCGACCCCTTGGCTGACCTGCTGGCCGGGGCCGTGTCACCAGGCGGCGCCGGACACTAAAGCGAACCGACTCGGGGGCCTTTAAGAAAACTCACACGCTGCAGGAAACCTGCTTTTACGTGCGAGCACACAGTGGGGAAAAAAAGCAGCTTCTCCTGGACGAGCAGGAAGCTGTAAAGCCAGACAGTAAAACTGGAGGTGTTGCTGTGTGCCGTGTGACCCAGCAGCAGCAGCAGCAGCAGCAGCAGCAGCAGCGGCTGCTGGTTTATTTCTGGAACCTTCTTAAAATGCGTCTACTCACGTTTCGGTCTGGACGGCTGCGAGCTCCTTCGTCTTCTCCTGCAACGCACAAGAGAAGGAGAAACGCTGAAGCTCTGCTGGCGTGATGGAAGACCTGACCTCCCTCCCTCCCTCCCTCCCTCACTCACCCATGTGACCTGCTGGATCCCACTGGCCACCCGCAGCAGCAGCTGCCTGAACTGAGCCGGCTGGAAGGTGGCGGCCGAGTGCTGGATGCAGAGGCTGAGCAGGAACGCTGCTGTCAGCTTGGGTACGTCCCCGCCCCCGCTGGCGGCGGCGGCGTCCGCCCTGTCCAGGATCTCCTGCAGGACCTGGTCCTCCTGCTCCGGCTGGTAGCTCAGCAGGGCCTCCGTGCCCTCCGGGTCCCTCCAGCGCGGCGGCGGTGGCCTCCTGCTGCTCCTCCTGCTGCTGCTGCTCCTCCTGCTGCTGCTGCTGCCGCTGCTGCTCCTCCTCCTGGGCGACGTCCCGTCCTCGACCGCCGAGCCGCACGACGCGCAGGACGACCTGGAGTCCGAGTCCAAGCTGGTCATCCAGGAGGGAGCCTGCGGCGTTCCCGGCGCTCCGGTGGGGTCCTTGAACATGAAGAGGTAGTGCTTCCCCAGGCCCACCAGGTCGCCGGGGCTCAGCTCCACCTCCTCCTCCTTCAGCAGGAGGCCGTTCCTGGTGACGGGAGCGCCGTGCAGCGGCTTCAGCAGCGTCACGGTTCTCCTCCGGCTCCTCCCCTCCCCCTCCCCACGCTCCTCTTCCCCCTCCGGGCCGCTGGAGTCCTGCCGCCGGACGCAGCAGTGCTGCGGGAGCACGTCGGGGGCGAAGAGCAGGATGTCCACCTTCAGCCGCTCCTCGTCCTCGCCGGTGCTGTGCTCCCTGCAGCAGCCGAAGATGGTGGAGGTGCCGCTCATCAGGTAGATCACAAAGTCCTGCAAACAGGAAGGAGGTGGAGGAGGAGGGGGACGAGGAGGAGTTGGAGGAGGAGGAGGAGGGGGAAGAGGAGAAGCTGATGAATTCAAGTCATCATCGCAAACACGACCTCAACACAAGCTGTGTTTTCATTACCTCTAGAATTGTTGTGCAAAACCTAAAAACTGCTGATGGAAACAACTCAACTTGGAAAAACCTCTCAAATGTGGCTGAAAGGTTCTTGATGCTCTCATCAGGAGGTTTTTCCGACGTATTCATATCGAGGAATATCGCAAAAGTGTCATGGAAACACTTTTCTCGCATTGACACATCAGCGGACGTGATCGGTTCACTGACCAGTGAAAATGGCGCGTTCTGATTGGCCGGAGGAGGTCATCGCCCGCTGCTCTTCTCTGTCTCCTGATGAGAACAGCGGCAACAGCAGCAGTGCCATCCTCCTCACAGTGGCGTCTCGCTGGACGCAAATCGCTCCTTGCAGTCTATTGAAATTTTCAAAATATCGCTTTTATTTTGCGAAAATCTGTCATGGAATTGCAGCTGGTGTTGTGTCGCCCTGCCGTGACTCTTGCTCACTCAGTTGACCTCGCTGGCCTCTCGCTAAGTCCAGACACCTGCACCTGCACCTGCAGCGCAGCGCAGCCAACTTCTACAATGTTGCGTAACCGCGGCTGTAATCCCGCAGTCTGGGCAGGAACGTGTGGGACGGGATTGGTTCTGTGGCGTTGGAGCGCGGCCAGCAGCGCCGGCGCCGGCGCCGGCGCCGTCTGAGATGCGGTTGACCTCGGGTCGGCCGCATTTAAGACCGCCGAGTCCTGAAGGGACACCTGGAATAATCGGTATCTGTCGTGGCACCGCTGCGTGCCAGAGGTCTGAGGTGTGGCGTGGCTGCGGACGCTGACTGCAGGAAAACACTGTGGCTCGCTAAGCAGGAATAAAAACGGGTCCTTGGTTGTGTTGGTGGCTGAACTCTGCTGTTTGTCGCGTTCCTTCTGCGCTCACACTAACATTAGCACGGCCGTTAGAGCTTTTCTGCACCGTCAGCGCAACTCCCCCACACAGGACAAACAGCGCTGCGGGAAGGCACTTCCTGTTTCTGGGGGGAGGAGGGGAAGGGGGGGGGGGGGGGGGTGGCTGCGGACAAAATGAAAAGTGTCAGCAGCACAAGCTGCGTTTGGACAAAGTCTTTGAAAGACTAGAACGATGAAAAAAAAATCTTCCGTCTCCTCCTCCGTCCAAACACAACGCGCCATTTTCACTGCTCAGTCAACTGGTCAGTCAACTGGTCAGTCAACTGGTCACGCTGAATGCGAAAAAAGTGTTTCCATGACACCCCTGCGATATTCCTCTATATGGATACATCTGAAAAAGCACCTGATGAGAGCGTCAAAACCTTTCAGCCACATTTGAGAGGTTTTTCCAAGTTTCGCAGTTTCCGTCACCAGTTTTTCATTGCCATATTTTGGTTTTGTGCAAATCTAGGGGTCATGGTAACGCGGCTACTGACAGCTACGGCCTGGACGTCTGGATCAGACCGGTTCCCGCCTCCTGCTCTCAGAATAGCTGCTGAGTGGCTGATCCTCCTCCTCCTCCTCCTCCTCCTCCCCCTCCCCCTCCTCCTCCTCCGCCGCTCTAATCTCCTGGCCGCTGACACCCTGAGCAGGTCGGCTCCTGGCTGGGCAGGTGAACACTGTGTTCCTCACGCAGGCCAGCGTCGCCAGGTCCCGCAGGGCACCTCGCCGACTCCGCTTCCTGCCTGCCCTCTGCAGGAGATCCCCTCTGGGGGGGATTTTCTCTGCCAGGTTGTGACAGCGAGACGTTCAATCCCACTCTCTCATGCCCTTGTTTACATCAGGTCGCCTCCCGCTAAGCCTCTGTTTGGCACCAACATGATCACGACACTCAGGGCAGCTCTAAGGTCTTTATCCAGTGAGTGACTTCATGCAAATCCGTCCACGTTGAGGAAACAGTGAAAGTCTTTGAACCCGAGGAGCCAATATTACACCACTTTTCACACCTTTGTCTGTATATCTGTAGCCATCTGTTTACAGCTGTCTGCTGAAAACACATGTTTTGAAAGGGGACACGAACGAGGCGGAGCCAACACCTGGCTTGGGCGTGGTCAACAATACAGGGAGAGGTCTCCTAACCCTTTGTGACATCAGAAAGTGTGGTTTCCTTCAATCTGCGCGTTTGTAGAAGGACCTTTGCCATCTCTGGGAGCTGCACAGGCGGGATAGAGACGGTTCCTTACAAATGGAAGAACTGGCCATCCGTCGGCCTCCAAGCCTGCAGAGGGCAGCACTTACAGAACTAACGAGGGGATTTTATCGCTCTCAGATTGTTGCTTCTTGGGGTTTTTATTGCCGTCGCAGAGCAGGAGGGGTCGAAGCTAATTGGCTAGTGTGCTAAATTTAAGGAGAACGCTCAAGACACAGACCGGAGAAAGCGTGACCTTTGACCCCTCACCTGTCGGTGGCTGTAGCCCTGCAGCAGCAGGAAGTAGGGGAAGTCAAAGGGCGGGTGGATGGAGTACTGGGTGGCGTTGTCGTCGCTGCTCTCCGTCTCCTCCTTCTCCTGCCCCAGACGCAGCACCTCCTTGTCGGCCTCCGCCTCCGGGTCCTCCCTGAGGGCGGGGCTCTGCCGCGCCCGCCCCGCCTCCTTGCCCATGGCCGACAGGTCCATCTCGCTCAGGCTCCGCCACATCCCCAGCCCGTCGGCGTCCTCGCCGCTGCCGTCCACGAAGAGCGAGGCCACCCTGGAGCGACCCTTCTGCAGCTTCCGGGCCTGAGCGTTGAGTCCTGGGGGCGGCACAGAGGGTGAGTGGGTTCTGCGTTTTTCTGGAATCTTACTCAAGTCAGTCGGCTGTCAAAACAACCGTGCCGCTAAGTTCCCTTGTTGCGCTAACTGGTCGCTCAGAGAAGTTTATCCAGGTAAATTCCAAAGCCGACGGAAAATACGTCAAATCTCTCCGCTATGAGTTTCTCAGCACCGTCCATCGCTGCGTTTCCATGACCCCGAGAATTGCACGAAAACCTAAATATGGCCGTCATAAACTGCTGATGGAAACACCTGAACTTGAAAAAAAATGGTGCGTTATGATTGGACGGAGGAGGAGTAATTACAAGTAATCAAAGAGAAAAATACGTAAACAAACAAAAGCAAACGTAAAATAATTACGGCTTATGCGCTTCACACCGTTCAATGGAAACACCTGCAAATCACAATTTAGAAATCTTTAGAAATATCGCTTTTTATTTTGCGAAAAAAAAAACCTCATGGAAACGCAGCTGATGAGCACAGGAAAAGCAGGAGCAACAATTCCAACAACATTCATTCAGAGAGGGAAGCGAACACCAAACAGCGTTCCCATCCGGTCATCATCACAGCCGTGAGTCAGTCAGACCCCCACCCCCCCCCACCCCCCGCGAGTGAGTCTCCGCCCACCGGCCTCCACCGCGAGCCGCTGCCGCCACTCTCACCACCTGACAACCGCAACACAAACACCATTCAGCTCGTTCAGAGCCGTTAAGCGCCGTGGAATGTCCACAGCGGGGCTCCGGCTCTTATCAGCTGCTGTGGAAATGACTCGTTTTGCGACGAGCTAAACAACCCGTGGCGGCGGCGACGACGGGGAAGCGTGACGTGAGCTGTGAGAGAGGGGGGGGGGGGGGGGGGGCTCTCTCTCTCTCTCTCTCTCTCTCTATCTATCTATCCATCCATCCATCCATCCATCTCACCAAACCGACCCGCTAGACAGTTGTCAATAAGGGAACGTTCTACAAACAGGAAGCTACGGCTGCTAGTAAAAAAAAAAAAAAAAAAAAAAAAAGGTCAAACAAGTTTTGGGTCATTAAAACTATTTGGTGTTTGAAATGCAGCAACAGCATCCAGACCAGTGAAAATCAGAGGGCTACGCAGAAAGCGAGCCGAATCCCAACGTCTCATTAACTCTGGAGTTCATTCGGCAGGGTCACAGCGCGGTGCGCACTAACATGTTCAGCTTCTGTCAGGAAGGAAAAGCACTGAAGCACTTCCAACAACAACAACAACAACGACGACAACGACGACAGAGTGAAACTGTGACCCGTGAGAGCGACGCTGTCTATCAGCCCGGTGCAGAGAGGGGGCGCCGCGCCAAAGTCAACGGGCCGCAGGAAGTGAGCGGCGAGAGGACCTCACGTCACCCCCCCCTCTCTCGCCCTGTTTGACGGAACCATAATGGGCCCTCGCAGTAAAACGCAGATAAGAGTGGGAGCCTCGGCCGACCCTTTGTCTCCTCCCGATCTGTGACTCCTCCCACGTCTGTCCCCTCCACCCCGAGATAAGCGGGACAGTGATGCCCGCCCAGGAAAAAAACTCCCCCCCCCCCCCCGGAGCGGCGGCTGACCTGCCGTGACGGTGTCCCGCTCCCGCACGCTCTGCTCTTCCACGCTGGCCCTCAGCTGGATCTCGAAGCGGCGGGAGAAGCCCTCCTTGGGCTTCCAGAGCGACTGCAGCAGGAGGGGCCTCTCGTGGTCGCCCACCACCCGGAAACACTCCCTCCTCCAGGGGCTGTCGGCCGCCGGCTGGCCGATGGCGTCGCACAGCACGTAGTCGGAGGCGTCCTCTTTCTCCAGGCAGTACCTGGGGGTCACCAGAGGAGGGGGTTATACTCTCAGCCGCATCTTCCTCTGCCCTACAATCATCCTCATCATCCTCATCATCATCATCCTGCAGATGCTTTCTGAATAATTTTAGTGAACTCCTCAGAAATTAGAAACCTTTACTTCATCCAAATTCAAGAAATTCTGCCACCGAGCCCTTTGTGACATCATGAAGGATTCTGATAAGTGACACCACCTACTGCCAGGTGCTTTGGCCCCTTTTGCTCCCTTCTGGACACATCTAAAGTCTAAAAATCCACCCGTTTTGGCTGGAGGCTGTAAACAGAGGGCTAAGTACGTTGTTTTCTTGAGATCCAGATCGGGTTTTTTTGTTGGTTTGGATGAAAGCAAAGCAAGCATCTTCAACTCGTCGTACACGTTGAAGAATCTCCTCCTGAACAGATCATCCACTCGTGCGTGAGCTCTGTCTCCTCACCTCTCCAGCGCCTCCTTCACCAGCTCCTTGGCGCTGGACTGCGTGTTGGCCAACACGCTCTTGTAGTTGGTGCCCTGGCAGATGTCGCTGCCGAAGATCTTGAGGATTCCGGGCACTGACGGCTGGCTGGAGAGCTCGGCGGGGTCGTCGGCCGCCCCCTGCTGCTGCTGGCCGCGGCGCTCCCTGTCCTGCAGGCTGGGGCTCTGCTTGAAGACGGTGGAGAACCTGTTGTTGTGGCGGCGGATCTTGCTCTTGGCCGGCTGCCGGACGCACACGCTCTCGGCCGAGCGGACCGTGCTGTCCGAGGTGTTGGACCTGTCGGCGTGAAGAGGGCGATTAGGACACTGCCTGACTGGTGCAGCGCTTCACAACTCAGGATGTGCTGTTGTATCCAAATTAGGATCGACTCCACCAGGATTTTTTTTTTCTTTTTTTTTAACTGAAAACAGAGCGCTAGCAGGCTGGCAGTAGTTAATAGAACACCAGTGTTGCTGATTAATCAGGTTTAGTCCTTATTTATAGGGAAACGGGGAGAAACCTGTAGAAATTGACAGTCTAACAATCATGAAGACATTTAAATCCATCTTATAAAGTCAATAAGTGGGGGAAATGATCAATCATCCCAAAGTTAAACAATGACAGTTCAAACTTTGGCAAGCTCAACCGAGTGATCTGTTCATTTTGATTTGGAAGCCAGTTTGTCCGCTGAAAAGAGCGGACAAACTGGCTCTTTCTGATGTCCACACGTCGCGTTTTCTACTTCAGACACAGTTTAAACCTCATCAAACCACACTACCGCGGTACTGGTCGAACTGGAGCTGCGGCCGGCGACTTACTGGAGCGATCCATTGCTGGGCTTCCTCCCCAGCTTGGCCAGTCTCCTCTTCGGGGAGCGGATGAGCAGACCCACCGGGAAGTTGAGGGGCTGCTTGTTGCCGAGGCTGCTTCTCTCTTCAGAAATCATCCTGGTTTTATTGTTGTTGTGGGTTTTTTTTTTTTTTCAAATAAAGTTTGATTTGTTTGTTTTGATTTTTAACCGACACAGCCAGTGACGCAGCCGCGGACTGGAGAAACCAACATTCTTCGCCGCCTGCGGAGCCTCTCGCTCCGGAAAGCTGCCGGGACGAGCAGAGGTTCTCCCAGGGGACGAGGAGGGACGACACAAAAAAAAACAACACAACACTTGAAAGTCAAAGAAGTATCCGGTTAAGTGAGTCCACGAACTCCTCCCAGGGCCGAGCAGGAGCCGAGGCGGAGGTTGTTTCGAACGATAGTTGAATTCCCAGGCAGATTTCAGTAGGAAGAAGAAGAACTGCCGTTAAGTGTCGCGCGTCCAGCTCACTTTGCCCCGGTGATGAGCTCCGGGCCGGAGAACTGCCGTCAGTCGACCCATGCTGGAGCTCCGAGTCCGGCTGGCTGGGAACCGTTAACTGCGTCCGACTGAGAACTGGTCTGCGGAGTGAGGAGAGACTGGCACCACCGACCTGCCGCCCGCTGCTGCTGCTGCTGCTGGTGGTGGTGGTGCAACTGGTGACGTCACAGCAAGAGGCGGGGCCAGGCGCGTGCGTGTGCAATTGACATCAAAGCGAGAACGAAGACACGAGATCGTCATACTCGGGCGGTATTATTGTTTATTACTGTTAATTATTTTTGTGTATACAGTGGTTCCTCCAGTCAAAATGCGTTGGTTTGAGTTCCGCTAGCAGTTTACACACACACACACACACGCGCGCGCGCGCACACACACACAAGGCGGCTAAATCGCTGCTCAGCCGTGGAGCAGAGCAACAGGTTACTCGCCATCGTGAGAATGCAAACACCTCCATCTAGTGGCCGCAACGCTGAACTTGCAAAGGCTGCACCTGCTCCGCTTTAATGTCCAATTTAAAGTGCCAGTTTTTGTTGTTGTTGTTGTTCATCTTCTATTTTTCATCGCACCCTCCAGTGCAGCACGACTGACTTATCTGAAACAATCTGTACATTTCCCCAATGTAGGATAATTAAGGCTTCTTCTTCTTCTTTTTTATTGTTTATTGATTTAACAATTTACGAATAAAAGTTGATTGGCTGGTTGGTTGATGTACAAAAGCAGCATGTTTAGCCCTCTGTTTACAGCCTTCTGCAAAAGCCAGCACTTTGTCAAACCTTCCGCATGTTAGACATCTGTAGGGGGCCAAGTCGACGCAAGAAGTAAAAGTTTCATCTCTATTTTTAGTTGTAGGGTTTATTTTTTTTTCTGTGCGTTTCTGTAGTTTTTCTGTTTGTTGCTTTGAGCCACCGTCAATACTGCAGGGGGGCCTAAGTTACTTTGCTTCCTGTCTGGCGGTGGCGTGCTGCACCTGCAAGCCTCTCCTCAGCGGAAGCGCCAGCTCTGCCTGTGCACAGACCCTCTGTTGGTGCGCT
Organism: Nelusetta ayraudi; assembly: GCF_046127955.1. Lineage (NCBI taxonomy): Eukaryota > Metazoa > Chordata > Actinopteri > Tetraodontiformes > Monacanthidae > Nelusetta > Nelusetta ayraudi. Next base: position 514,929 of record NW_027466244.1, read on the forward strand.
TTCCTTTTTGTGGTGTTGAGTTACAGACTCAGGGGCGGATGTGAGTCGACTTCCAGCAGCAGCGGCGGCAGCAGCGGCAGCAGCGGCGGCGGTTTGGAAATTTGTGCAAAAAAACACACAATAAGAAATGGCCTGCTTCTGTCTTCATTCACTGACTGAAAGATAGCTGGGTGTCTCCTGAAAATGTCATGTCACTGAGTGACTACATGCCGCAAAATCTGAATATTGAACCATGAATGAAGACGTTTAGATGGTTGAGTATGTTTCACCGAAATCAGAGAATTTCTATTTTAATTTAAGAAGGAAAAACATTGAAGAAAAGGGAAAATTCTAAACAACATTGCAAGCTAAAAGGGTTCGTCAAAATTCCGTCATTGACATTAACATAGTTGTGTTTTCTTTGCGTAGCAGAAATACACAAACAAACACTTAGTTCTTAGCTTTGGAAATTCCCTAAAACAAGTTTTTGAAATTTTCATAATTATAGCAACGAGTGAAAAAGAAATGGTGAGCTTGGATCTAACGGCGGGATTTTCCTGTTGCACAGTAAAACCACAATCTCAACAAGTGAACAGCCAGTGTGTTGCAGAAGAGCACTGATGGCGATAACTGATAAACCATTCTGAGAAGAGATCAGCGATAGGAAGGAGAGGAGCTGCTGCTAAGATTCCAATCTAGCTCATCCAACGTGCAGGGTGCAAAGTGTTTCTTCTGCTCTGGTGGCGGCGGCAACGTTTCTAAAATGGCAAATAAGTTTCTTTAATCTGAATGAAAATGCTGCAGTGACATTTCCAGAAATCTTTGCCCCTGATTTCTGACTAAACATTTTAATGACACATGGAAAACTACAATTATTGTCATAAACTGGAATATTTTAGATTCAGTGTTCCATTACACTCACATACAGGCTAAAATAATACAAAAAAAAAAAAAACACTTGTATAAAATTAGCAATAATGCAATAAGTACAACAAATCCAGTCACTTCAAAAAAGTGGAATTATTATTCATAATAATAATAATAATAATAATAATTAGATCTATTTTTTGTGTGCATATCCAAATGAAAGAAGAGGACTGTGTCCTATTCCTGCTCTCTTCTCAAGTCTCCAGCCAGACTCCGGAAAGTCAGAGGTTCAGTCCCTGGACAGGTCAACACCAGAATGTCTTTAATGTGTCAAACAATAATATACAAATGAAAAATGAACTGAAAGCCAGGCGTTAACCTTCGATACCCACTTCCCCCTGCACTTAGGTGCCACTGTTGTCTGCGAACCTCTCCCAGCTGCAATGGGGTGAAGGCAGGGTGACACCCTGGACAAGGGGCCAGTTCATCGCAGGGCCACATAGAAAGACGAACACACATAAACCCACTTTACACTCACACAGGCACACACCAACAAACAATTCAGAGTTCTCAATTCACCTCACATGCATGTTTTTGGACTGAGAGAGAGAGAGGCGGAGAACCCGGGAAGAACCCACGCAGACACAGGGAGAACATGCAAACCCCACACAGAAAAGGCCCCAGGCTCGGAATCAAACCCACAACCTTTTTACTGTGAGGCAACCACCAGACTCCACAACAACTCTGTGGTTGCAGTGAACTTCAGTTAGATCTGAATCTGAACTACACGACCAGTCAAGTTCGGACACACATTCTCATTTCATGGTTCTTCTTTCATTATGGTAACTATTTACATTGTAGATTCTCACTGAAGGCATCACGACTATGAATGAACACATTTGGAATTATGTAGTAAACAAAAAAAGTGAATTAACTGAGACACGTTTCATATTGTAGACTTTTTTTTTTTTTTTAAATTGCCACCCTTCTATATCGCCCTCCTTAAAACATATGTAGTCATTTAAACATGTTTTCTTTGCTGCATAGTTTCACACATTTTTCTAATATATTTGATGTCTACAATGTAAAAAGTAGTAAACAAAAAGCAACAACAAAAATAAAAAATCATTCCAAACCTTTGACTGGTAGTGTAGTTTTCATTTAGCTTTAGCGTCATTCCTGTCCATTTTAAAACGCGTGTGTTTTATTTTGAAAGAAACGCGGAAGCATACAGACTTCCCGCAGCGCCGCTTCGAACAGGACAGGCGGGACTGATCGAGCCACCGACCGACCGACCGAAGAGGGGGAGGAGGAGGAGGAGGAGAAACTCCACCGACAGCACAGACACGCCGAGCACATCATCATCATCATCATCATCCCGGTCCGACCCAGTCTGTCTGACACCTTGCCGCGACTGGAACCCGAGTCGAACCCAGAAGGCCAGTAGGCGGAGCAGAAGACTTGTTACCCGCCTTGCGGCGACTGTTTTCCGGACTCGAGCAGCATGCAGCCGCGCTCCCAGCTCGCAGGGCGACCAGGAGCCGCAGCTTAGAGTAAAACTCCGCAGCGCAGCACCAGGTGAGTTGGGTCGCCTTTGACCCAAGTTCGGAACGATGGCGACACTATTTTATTTTATTTTATTTTTTTTTGGGGGGGGGGGGGGGGGGGGTAGGGTTAGCGTTTTTGAGATGTTTGCTGTTGTTTCTGGCTGCCCGGTCTTCTTCCTCTTTCTTTTTCTGCCCGTCACACACTTCTGTATCCTGACTCGACCTTTAGAACTGAAAATAAGTTAAAGCGGGTTTTGTCTAGTTCACTGTTAATTAGAATATGATTGATTAAACTTGATTAATTCATTTAACTTAGGGCGCCACACCCAGGTGCCCTGTTTGCCAACAGGTGCGCAGGCCTCTGTCTTTTTTCTTTGCGGTGTGTTCAGTTTCATTCAAATTGAGTTTTTCTGAATCCACTCGCTGCTCGGTAATCGTTTTCCATCCACTCTCCGTGTTCTAACACGCATTTAACCCCTTTGGAATAATACAGTACGTACAGTCAGGGTCAGAGGTCAAGCTCGCATACACTCACACAGTGCTTATCGAATCAAAAACTAATCAAATACCAATCGATGAGTCAAAATCTCAATAATCTTTCATATAATTTCGCTGCACAGCAGAATTCACCCGTCACCGTCGTCCCGGACGACGTTTAAGCCGTTTACGACATTTGTGTCACTTGTGATGATGTTAAATGAGTACTTAGGAGGAGCGTTTCTTTCTTCGGCAGGCGATAAAATAATAAAACATTAAATAAACATTAAAGTAATGAGATTTTAATTAGACATCAGCACAACAACATGAAAAAAACAAAAAAAACAAAACACACAGAGTGGCAGGTGTTGCTTTGAAGCGGCATTTATTGAACGGGGGGAAATTACCTGAAAACCAAATTACAGCAGCAGCAATGACACTTCAGGTCAGTCGGAGAGGAAAAATCTAACCACCCATATTTGAGAGGTTTTTTTTCACCTGTTGCTGCTGAGTTCCAGGTCAGTCGGAGGTCACAACTGCAGTTCTGCAGTAAGTTCTCGAAACAAATGAAAAAAAAAAAAACAAAACAACAAATGCCGTTTGAGCGATTTTTTAAACGGTAAAGGTGTCTCAACATGGAGGGAGCCCAAATTCTGAGATAATCCGGTGACTATCAGTGCAGCACGGAAGTGAAACAAATAATTCAGGGCGGGGTGGAATTTATCATTGAAATGTCTTTGAAAAGCATCATGTGGGTGGAAGAGTGAAGAAAAAAATAAGACAATTTCAAACTGGGTTTTAACTCATGAAGCAACCTGGTCAGAGAGTCGTTTGTGTTGTGACGGTTTTAGTGAGAGACGCTGACGCTGAAGTTGCCACTCGGCACCATTGTGATTTATTTTACGTCTTTGTTAACCGTCGTGAAAAGGAAACATGGTGCGCGAGACACGTTCTTAGCGCCCCCTGTAGGACAGAGGAGTTGCCTCACTTTGTGTGCTTGGGAAATACTTTTCACACATTTCTGTAGACGAATCTTGCGGTTTTGTGCCCTTTGAATTGACAGGCGGCTGAAACTGACTGCGTATGGAATCACGGGAGTGCCGAAATGAAAAATAAATAAGTAAAAATAAATAAATAAATATAAAGAGGAGTAAATAAATACAAATTTAAAGGCAAGGTGTCTTTCCCCTTTTGTCCTTGTGTGAGACAAATGGAAAAAGCAATGACAAAAGTTTTTGCCTTTGCCTTTTTACCGTCTGGTAAAAGCCGGCTGAGACGTACCATGAACCCAGGGAGTGCTGGTGGAACTGCGCCTAAGGAGCTAGCTATGCTAGCCATGGAGCCATCGGGTATCGACTACTAATCCTGGTGGGAGAGCCCCGCTCACACCCGTCTGCTTGCCTTTGCTTTTACCAGACGGTAAAATTTGTATGAACGTTGATTTTGTTCATTTATTTTCAATGTTGGCACTCCTGTGATTCCATAACTGCAGTTATAAATGAGGCTCTTCACAAAAATTCAATTATTCCTCCAGTTCATCATATTTCACCATCAACGCTTTTTGTCACCGTCAGCGTCAACGGTCTTTGAATGAGTGATCATGTCTTCCAACAACAATTAAAGTTTATTCATGTCCTCTGCTACGATCCCGACTTACGACGACTGCATTCCGACAAAAGAGCGTCGGAGGTCTGGGCAGAGGTGCTTGAGGAAGGGGCGGAGTCACCGCCACCTGAGTCTGGCGACGCTGCAGTTTGATCGGAGGATGTTTGTCCGTCCCATCAGCCGGCACCCCAGAGCTGATGAGAAAAGTCCCTCGTTCACTTCTCCTGCTGGCTCCGCCTCCCAGGAAGCGAGAGCTCAAGCTATAAGCCAGCCCATTGTGATGTCACAAACGGCAGCGGCACCTGGACCAGGCTAGCGACAGCGGCCCCCAATTTTTGTTTTGTCTTCGCCAAACACCGCGGGAAGGTGCAGCAAAGCTTGATTTTTCTCACAGATGACCCTAAACAGAGGGCTAAACACTGTGGATGTGAAGCTGCTCCACAGATCTGAAACCGGGAGGACTACGGGAGCTTTTGAGGGACCTTCCTGGTTCCTTGAGGTCCTCCAGTGGGAAGTGCTCTCACTGCTCGGCCAGCTGGACCCACACTGCTGGTGCTGGTGGTGGTGCTGGTGGTGCTGGTGGTGCTGGTGGTGGTGGTGACCAGTCTTCATTCCTCAAAACGGGACGCTGGCTGTTGTCTTGCTTCTGGTTCTGCTCGAGAACCGAGGACAAGGTGCGCGCTTGCAGGGCATTCCTGCAGATGTGCGAGTGAAACTCGGCGAGGGACTCAAAGTCTTCTCACTATTGCTCACCACATCCTCCGCTTCACAGCCGCAGGCGAGGCTGCAGCTTGAATTCACCGCTGTGGGAAAAAAGTGAGCGAAATGACAAGACTTCAAAGAGTTTCAAAATTTCTCAAGCTGCGGCCGTCGTTTTTGCAATTTTGGCAGTCGGTCAGCACCGCTGTTTGCGAGTCCAAACTCGACAGGAAGCAAAAGTGACCTATTCCCAGTCCCTCGGTCCGCCGTGTTCCCATGTTATATTCTGCAGTCACCTCCGGGAGCTTCCTCAGTGCGGCGCCGGGGCCGGCAGGAAGTGGAGCTGGGGGGGGGGGGGGGGGGGCAGGGGGCGAGACAACCTGCCAAACAAGGCGTAACACCTGATGAAAACGTGCTCGGCCTGCCAGAGCCTCTGAATCTGCCCCAAGTTGACGCGTGCTCAGGGAACTGCAGGCTAACCAGAAGTACAGGAGAAAACAGGCTCACTGTAACCAGAGAGACGGCGCCGCGACAGCAGAATTACAGCAGCGACACAGAGCTCTCAAAGCAAAGGTTCCAATTGAGGAAAAATAATAATAGAATAGAATTAAACTGACTTTAAAGGGGTCGTTCAGCTGAATAATCAATCATCCGCTGCTCGTCACCGTCACCGTGGGTTCAGGCTCCGGAGACACTGTTCTAACACACACAACCATCCTGGAGTTGGACGGAGGAAGAGTGAAAGTCAAAGGCTGTGGCTAATGTGGCCCAACAAGGTTGTTTCAATCACTCCAGAACTGAAGAAACATGCAAAACTCCCCCCCCAAAAAAACAGTGGTTTTCAGTTTGAGTAGGAGAGCACGGTCGCTGAACTTTGGTCATTATTCCTCCCCAGGAGCAGAAATGCTGGCACGTTGTGTTGTTCTTCTCTTTTAGTTCTATATTGAGTGAAATGAAATGAAACTCTTTATTTCTACCGTTGGACTAATTGGCCGCCGTATCTATTCATCGTTGGTTCAATGATTGATGTTGAAAATAAATAAATGAATAAATGGTCCAAATCAAAGAAAGGCGTTCCAGTGACGGTGGTTCAGTAAGAGCAAAGTGTGAAGGTCCTCTTGCGACATCCCTCCGGCGATCTTGTCAAACCGCAGCAGCAGCAGCAGCAGCAGCAGCAGCAGCAGCAGCAGCGGCAGCAGCAGCTGTAAGAGACGTGCTGCCTCTTCACCGCCATCTGCCTCTCTCCTCAGCGGCCTCGTCACTTCCTGCTGCTTCGAAACACGTCTGGAGTGTGTGTGTGTGTGTTGAAAAAACCCCCACGTGCACTGGACTGGGCCATCATCTGCACAGCTTCCGGGTTGGAAGAGGCCTCGGCTCGCCCTCATGGAGGCCAGAGGGAAGTACGACTTCAACGCCACGGCCAACGACGAGCTCAGCTTCCGCAAGGGCGACACACTAAAGGTCGGCCCACCTCGGCTTTTGTTTTTCTTTTGTCGTTACCTTCAGAGTTGGTGTTGAAAATGTGTGTGTGTGTGTGGTGTGTGTGTGTGTGTGTGTGTGTGTGTGTGTGTGTGTGTGTGTGTGTGTGTGTGTGTGTGTGTGTGTGTGTGTGTGTGTGTGTGTCAGATCTTGAGCCCAAAGGACGACTGGTACAAAGCTGAGATGAACGGACACGAAGGATACGTGCCGCAGAACTACATCGAGATGGAAACTCCCAGGTCAGAGGAGACGCGGACTGCTCGTCCAATCACAAACCAGTGCAGGTTTACGTACTCTGTGTGTGTGTGTGTGTGTGTGTGTGTGCAGGTGGTTCAAGGAGAACGCCAGCCGCACCGCCGCCGAGGATCTGCTGAGGAACAAAGGTGTGGGAGAGTTTGTGATCCGAGGCAGCCAGAGTTCGCCGGGGGAATTCTCCATCTCTGTCAGGTGACAAGCGTGGTGTCAGCAGCATTTGGATGTTATCACACACACACACACACACACACACACACACACACACACACACACACATTCAGTGGTCATTGAGTTTTTTCTGTTTTTTGGAGTTCCTGTGTTGCGCAAGTTTCACACACCAAGCCGTGTCAGTGCTCCACTCTTGAGAAGTTGGGCACTAAAATGCACACGCACACGCACACACACACACACACGCACACACACACACACACACACACAAACACGAATCTTCTCGACTTCAAAACTCAGCTCTCATGCTGCCGCCGCCCACATTGAAAAGCGTGATATTTCACCATGAAGCAGCAGTTAAAGTGCAACTCCTGTCTGTTAGGATGTCGGTAATCACTCTGCTCACTCGCCTTTGCACAGAGATTTAAAGCGTGACTCACTGTGGTGCCTGCCGGCGCTGCAAACTGTGCAGGGCATCGCGTGTTTACACACAGGAAGTAAACAGACGGGGCTTCGTCTCGTCGCTGCAGGCTGAGAAACGGTGCGGTTCTTTTTCTGGGCCAACAGAGCCAACAGAGGGCCGCGCAGACACTTGTGACCATGGACGTATTATACGACCACTCTGAAGGCACTCCGAGTTTCCCCGGTGGCCATCTGTGGTATTGTAGAAACAAAATTCTTTTAAGGCCCAAAAGTGTTTTTTCCAAAAGCTGTCATCCTCAAACAAAGCCCTCCGCCATCGCTTCCATTCATCCCGGCGCACTCTTGCTGATGTTAAGCACTACTTGCACTACTCTGGTGTAGCACCCATCTCGAGACTTCAGCAAAGTCGGCTTCAGGGTCCAGCATTCACAGCCATAGGGGAGAACAGGTTCTACCGTTGCAGACAAGAGGCTGGTTCTGATTCTTCGGGGGAGGTTGGAATTCCATACATTGGCCATGTCATTCAGAGCCTTCCAAGCAAGCAAGCAAGCACTTTACCCACCCCATCAGTTGAGTTCACCCATGAGCCCAGGGACTTGAAGTCCCTGACTCGGCACAGCACCTCCACGGGTGGAAGTTCTGGAGCTGTGTTCTAAGTGATGTTCTCAGTTTTCTTGGCGTCTAGCCTGAGGCCAACACTCCAACTCCACTCTGTCCAGGAGTTCCTGTGCTTGTTCAGAGTGCAGGCTGGTGCCATACAAAAAAATAAATGATTTATATTAAAATTTTCTAACGTACATTTTTAAGTCATGTACTTTTAATCTTTTGTATAACATTTCTAAAAGGGCCAGAAGATCCCCAGAGAAAACTTTATTCCCAGCTGGTTCTGATTGGCTGATGTGTTCTGATCCACCGTGCTTCCCGTCGCCTCCGCCAGGCACGAGAGCGACGTCCAGCACTTCAAGGTGATGCGGGAGGCCGGCGGCCAGTACTACCTGTGGTCCGAGAGGTTCAGCTCCCTCAACAAGCTGGTGGACTTCTACAAGACCAGGTCCATCTCCAAGACCAGGGAGATCCACCTCAACGACGGCCTGGCCGGCAGCAGGAGCCCCATGATGGCTGCCTCGGTGAGAGTCAAAGCTCGCCAGCTGCCTCTGGTGTTCGCTGGCCGTGACGTAGCTTTTAATCCACTTCCTGTTGTTGTGTTCCAGGTCAAAAGGGGAAGTTTGCCCGAGCAGCGTAACGCACCTGCAGCTGTCGTTCACACACAGCGCAGGGTGTCGGACCAGCCGCACAACCAGCTGGTACACAACCTGTCACGTGACCCATCTCCTCCCTGGAGGAGCAGGAGGAGGAGGAGATGATTTGTTGGAGATCTTCTTTCTTTTCCGCAACACACAGTTTATTTTTTTTTCTGTGTGGCTGTGCAGATGAAGCAGCCAGGCCTGGAGGAGCGAGCTCACACCATCGGTCACACGGCAAGAAGCAGCCCAGTCAGCTTTGGCAACCAGGCCCCCAAGGCCATGTCCCTCCCCCAGGTCAGCACACTGGGAAACTCTGATACACGTAGATATTTATATCTATGTATATTTAGAAATATTTATATATATATAAATATATGTATAAATACATATATATATATATTGTATATATATGTTTATATATATATGTATATTTCCTGTACTTCTGGCTAACTACATCTCCATGCATGACCGTCTCTTGTTTTTCTGCCTTCTGCCCCACAGAGGGCGCCCTGCCTGCAGGTGAGGGCACTGTACGACTTCCTGGCGGAGGAGGATGACGAGCTGGGCTTCCGCGTGGGCGACATCATCGAGGTGCTGGACCGCTCCGACGCCTCCTGGTGGAAGGGGAGGCTGCGGGGCATCAGCGGCCTGTTTCCCGCCAACTACACCGTGCCCATGTGACGGTGCGCCTGAAGAGCTGCGACTGGGGAGGACCACGAGCAAAACATCAACAGCAACCATCTTTCATCCATGGGGGACTTTTCTGTCACTTCCTGCTAAGACGGAGGCGCAGGAAGTTGTGTGAAACCAGAAAGAGCTGCTGCTGCAGGAGGGAAGCTGCGCTGCGACTGCAACCAAGAGTTGACTGTAAACAGTTCCAGATCAAGTTTTTTTGAAAGTTTTGAATGTTTTTTTTAAGAGGATTTTTTTTAATACGTGTGTCTAAAAGATGACAATGCAAAACAGAACATAGATGTGTGCCTCATTTTATGCTAATTAACCAAGAAATTCCATAAGAATTTCATCACTGCTTCATTCATTTTAATCCTCTGGTGGAACCTGAGATAAAGTCCTTTTTCATTAAAAAGGCAGATTTCTGACTCAGTTGTGTGTGAGTAATTAATTTCAAACATTCAAAATAAGAGTTTTTTTGTTTTTTTTTTTAATTAACACTCATGTCTGCAGTACAGACTGCCTCCCGAGGTTTGTGACCACCTGCCTTTTAGCAGGAGGCTGTAAACAGAGGGTTAAATGTGCATTTTGAGGGGAATCTAGAGCTTCTTTTTTTATTTGTTTCATTAATTCACGTCATCAAGCTGCTCCACTGGAGTCTAAGATGGACAGATAAATGACCTGAAATGAGCAGAATATGTGGTCTTTAAAAATACAACCCAGTTAGATGATTACATTGTTTATTCTATTTTGTCACAAAAACATGACAATTTTCTGACTTTCCCTGACTTTCATGTTAAAAGCCACCAAAAATGATTTTAATATGAAAGTCAGGGAAGCAGGAAGTCTCCCCGCAACATTTCAAGCTTGACTCCTCCCCCTGGCTCCGCCCCGCCCCCCCACTGCCCGGCTCTCACCTCAGCAACCTGGCCCACCTGGCGGCACAGGTGTCGCCGCGCTGGAGAGCCGCGGATCGGCTGAGGGGAGGCGGCTGGAGGTGCGGAGGACTGGCGCCGGCCCGCCATGGCGGACTCCCAGCTGCGGTGCCTGGATGACGAGCACGTCAACGAGAAGATCCCGGAGTCCCGGCCGGAGTTCTACTACAGCGAGGAGCAGCGCGCGGCGCTGGAGCAGCTGCTGCGGAGCGGCGACGGCGCCTTCAAGATGCGCCTGAAGGAGGACAACATCCGGGACTTCCTGTCCGCCAGGGAGGTGCGCCTCGTACGCGACACCTTCCAGGAGTACCGGGCCGATGGGGACCCCGAAGCCGGGGACCCGGACAAGTCCAGGGGCCCGTCCAGCGCCGACTCCGGGGTGCACTCCACCTACTGGCCGCAGATGTCCGACACCGAGGTGCCGCCTCTGGACATCGGCTGGTCGGCCAGCAGCGGCGTGTACAAGGGGGTGACCCGGGTGTCCGTGTACACGCACCCGCCCAAAGAGTCCGGCCCGCACATCAAGGAGGTGGTGCGGAGGCTCATCCAGGAGGCCCAGAGGGTAGATATGTTCTCCCACAACCAATTACACCGAGCACTGAGGAAATGTCGACTTTTATCCAGTTTGGGGTTTAGTTCTATTCTGATAATACTTCCTTGGCTACTTATACTTTATAGCAAAGGCAAAACAAAACAAACAAAACAAAAACAAAACAACAAGAGCAAAACAAACCTACTTCTACTCCTGGACATTCGTCTTCATTCAAAACAACCATTCAAACGTTGGGGAAGATTTCTGAGCACTGGTTTTCCCGCTGACCCTGGGGGAAAAGCCACGTTCACATCTCCACCTCAACATGTACCAAAGAAAAGATTTTGCTTTCTAAATAGCATGTGGCTGGTGGTCACATGACAGAGGGCCTCAGGCCAGGAGCTCTTAATGACACCTTAAACACGTCTGTTCAGCAGCCTTTAAAACAAACAGCGTTGAAACAAAGATCTTTTGCATTTGGAGGAGTTGCTGGGATTTAAGCCTTTTTTTTTTCTGTTGTGACTTGGCACAAAAATAAAAAAAAAATGAGTGAGGCAGCGTTCTTTTCCTTTTTGTTTTTTCTTTTTTGTGTGTGGAAATTTCCAGTCGACCAACGGCAGAAAATAGCGGCGGGAGTTAGCGAAGTAGCACGTCCGAGATCGGCGCTAAGGTTTTTTTTTTTTTTTTGAAGGAGGAGGAGGTGGAGTCTTTATTTGAAACGTTACAGGAATGTAAAACCGGGCTGTTGGGACAGGTTCTGGTTCAAACCCAGGTTCAAGCCCCAAGATCATAAAAATATCACACTCATGGATTCACGAGGGTAGAAATTAAAAAAAAATAAATAAATAAAAATTCCTGCTGTTCCTAAGGTGCAGTGACGAACCCCGTCTAGCCGGATTTTTCCAAGATGTCACAAAATGCGTGGAACCGAGCCGGCGGCGTCCACCGCGAGCTCCAATGGGAGGCCGAGGAGAAACAGGCTGTGGCAAGCTGAGTCACGCGCAGCCACGACGGAGGCGCTAAATGTCAGCTCGGATCAGGACACGCCAGCTTTTCAGCCCCGAGCGGTGTTGCAGATGCCTGGACAGCAGCCAGGTTCTCCTTCAGGTTCCCTCGCCCACTCGGAGGTTCCCATGCCGCTTTCTGATTGGCCCGGTTGGGGCTTGGACAAGCTGCCGCGGCGGCGGCGGCGGCGGCGGCTTCAAGTTCGTTTCAGTTCAGTTTCAGTTTATTTTACAAATCAATTACAATACAAATAACATTTGATGAAAGAACTTTTTTTTTTTTTTTTTTTTTTTTTTTAAAAAACGGGACTCCACAGAAGCTCCTACAGCTTTGTGAACAGGGACCCAGACACCACACAACAACCATAAATCACAAATCAATTCCCCATTTCCACCCAAATCCAACCCAACCCAAAACCCAAAACCCAAAACCTCCTCAGATACAAAGATACTCACGCAGACACACACAACACATCAGACACTAACGCATGAATACACCTCAATGAATGCATTCATACGCTGAAGAGAGAAGTTCATCATTTTAAATCCTCGCTTGAGCCTCTGCTTCCTTGGACTCTGCCACGCGCTTTAAGCGCCAACCCTCCGTATTTCTCCACGGTTTACAGGAGCTGAATGTGAGGCCTTAATTGCCGCGTGATCACATGACCAGATCGCTCCTCGCTGTAAGGAGGTGAATCATCTACACAGCGTTTACAACATGCGTGATGAGACTTTATTTGTTTGCCATGTCCTTGCGCCAAACTTCTCTCCGTACTTTGGACCAAGCTGAGCCGCGGGCCAGCGGACGCGACTCCCAACTGGACCCGACTCCCAACTGGACCCGACCCCCCCCCCTTTGAAAGCTAATTTTTGAGCCACGGTTAAATAATCCTGTTATTGCCGCCCGCCGCTATCTCTTTTAAAAGGCTGTAAAGTCATTACAGTGGACAGCAGTTAGTAGTCCCAGCTGCTGGCGCTGGGTTCTCACACGTCACATATTTGGGGCAGTGTCTCGTGGCGCAATAAAACAGAGAGTCCGAGTGATGCCGAAGCAGATTTCTTTTTATTTCTATTTTTTTTAAACGCTCGGATGTTTTAATCTCAGCACCTCGCCAGCTGTTGTGTGAAGTGGCTGTAAACGCCAGGTTGTCTGACCATCTGCAAAAAGCCGTAGTTAGCTGTTTAGCTTAAATTAGCGTCCACCGGTCAGTCCTCACCGGAGGCCTCCTCACTCTCTGCAGGTTCTTCTGGAAAGTTCCGCGCTGTTTCGGTCTTGTTTTGTTCCGTGTACTGGTGTCAGAAATGTTCAATTTCAGAACGCAGTGAACTTGTGTTGTGAAATGACCACACTGCTTCTCAAAGTTAAAACTTTATTGATCCATACGGGAGGAAAAAAAGAAACGAGAAAAGGATGTAATCATTAGCGCTCAGGTTAGAAAGCTGAGGTTTGCACACAGCAGTCATTTCTCATTTTGAACGCCAAGCGGTCCTGTTGAAACCATTCAGACACGTCTTTGCACCTTGAAATTGCGGCCGTTACTGGTTCCATCTTTTAAATTGTACTCCCCAAAGTGTTTAATCTGCCGGAAAAACAAGTTCTTGCTGCGGTTCGTTCACTCTGTGGATGAGCATCACGTTCCTCAGAAGTCACTGCCGCGCTGCCATTGTTCTCCCCTGTGGCGGCCAAACAAAACCAGCGGCTCCTGTTACTGCAGAATGTAGGTTAGCACACCGGATGGCAGAGAGAAAGTCAAACGAGTGAGGAAGGGGGGGTGGGAGGGGAGGGGGGGTGGTGAGGTGTAAATAGCTCAAGACTGTCGGATGGATTGACTGAGGAACTAAAGAAGCTCAAAGTTTGAAACGTTTTGGTGTCAATGGTCGTTTGATGTTGAACAGAACCCAGAGAGTTTTTCCTGATGTGAAATATGAAACCCTGCCTTCGCAACAGTCCTGCACCAGCGTGGTAACGCTTCATGTGTTTATACTTCCTGCTCGATGTGTTAACCTGTACACAAAATCACGATGTACACCAGGTGAAGACCGAGCACTGACCTCAGGATTTGAAGTGACGCAGAAAGGAAATCGAATCGTAACAAAAAAAAAAAAAAAAAAATCAGTTTTAGCATCAGCATTTCTGGCAATAAAGACTGTGAACACACATGGTGTGACAGCTCACCTTGTGACAAACAGGCTGAACCTGTTGGCAACAAGCAGATTGTTGACGCGGTTTTCAATACATATTGTCAACTAGCGGAGTTCTATTAGCATGGAGCTCGGTCCCAGGGCTGCAGCTAACCATCATTTCTGTTGTCCACGAATCCATCGAATTCAATAAACACTGGCATTGACAGGGGCTGTAATTCACTCATTGCTGCCGTCAAGGAGCTTTTGATTTACAACACGCTCATTCCTTTTTATCAGCTCAAATTCTGAGAGTGATTTCTCCTGCCTGTCGGAGAAGCGGTACAGCGACCTGCTCTTCTTTCTCCAGGTGGTGGCCATCGTCATGGACCTCCTGACTGACCTGCAGATCCTGCAGGACCTGCTGGACGCCTCGGCGCGGCGCGGCGTGGCCGTCTATGCCGTCCTGGAGGCGCGGGGGGTGCCTCACTTCCTGGACATGTCCACGCGGCTGCAGATCGGCGCCACGCACTTGCGGGTGAGCCGATGCTAACCGCGCTAATCGGCCGCGACGCGGTGATGAGCGACAGTGGCTGCGTTTCCATCATAAGTTTTTTTTTTTCGCAAACTAAAAAGCAACGTTTCTAAAATTTCAACAAAATACAATTGCGATTTGGAGGTTTTTCCATTGAGTGGTGCGAAGCGCATAAAGCCGTACATTTGCTTTTGTTTGTTTACGTTTGTTTGCTGTCAAGACCGGGGGGCGAAGAAAAGTGTTTCCATGATACTTTTGCGATATTCCTCTCTTTGGATACGTCTGGAAAAACCTCCTCATGAGAGCCTCAAAACCTTTTAGTCGTATTTGAGAAGTTTTTCCAAAGTTTAACTGTTTCCATCACCAGTATTTTATTGCGATATTTTGCTTCTGCGCAATTCTCGGGGGTGATGGAAACGCAGCTAGCGTGCAGTTTAGCGAGTGCAAATGTTGCGACACGAGCCGCAACGCCCACCTGTTTGTTTTCCTTTGTTGCCAGGTTCTCTTTTAAAAAACAACAACAAAAGAAACAAAAAACTCCACAGATGATTCACCAACTTTTTTTTCTTCTCAATTCTGTCTTTTATTTTCTTAATCACACCTTCAGACAGCCCTCAGCCAATGAGACGCTGTAAACGTGAGCTGGCGGCTGCTCGCAGGTTCCAACTCGTTATCAACAGTTTTGTTTCAGATTTTCCTCGTCATTTCCAAACGCAAGTCTCTTTTGCAGAAAAATGGGTCAAAACAAAAACAAAAAAACCCAACAGAATTTCTTTGTTCACTTCGGCTCATAATGAGCCGTTTTCCAGCCTGGTCGTCGCCATGGCGACCAAACCACTGGCCGCCGTGGTGTCACATGACCAGACTGTGAAAAGGCCCCCACCTCCGTCATCACTCATGTTACCTGGTGCTGATGTCAGGCTCCTCCCACTGTGTCCACTCTGTGTTCCCTCTGAGCAAACACAATGTGGCCGAGAAGCTTTTCCAAGCTGGGAGTTGTTGACTTTGCCCTGTCGCGGTGTGACGCCAGCGTTTGACTTGGCATCCCGGCCCAGTTTACTCAGCCGGGCTGCTGTCGTCCAAAGCAGGTCAGCTGTGCGTAACAAAGCGGATGTTTTCTTTTTTTTGTTTTTTTATCCCGGCAGAACCTCCGTGTGCGCACGCTGAAAGGCGCTGGGCTGGCGCTGTCGTTTGGAAAGCTGCCCGGCTCGCTCAGTTCCAAGTACATGCTGGTGGACGGCGAGAAGGTCCTGTTTGGCTCCTACAGGTGAGGAGAAGGTCCCGCAGAGGAACTGCTGCACACACTTCGACATCTGTTTAATCATCCACCCGCATCCCCTAAACAAATGCAAAGTACATGTTCAGGAAACAGCATACACCAAATTATTATGCAAATTGTGCTTAAGTGTCATAAAGGTCATTGTTTTGGGGGGTTTTCCAGTGAAACTCATAGATGGTATTCATTGAAAATATCATTTGCATAATAACTTAAAACGCAGTGTATTTAGCCCTCTGTTTACAGCCTTCAGTTTAAAAAAACGGCCCTTTTTTCCACCTTCCACGCGATTGGAAAGGGACTCAATTGAGGTGGGCGGAGCCAAGACCCAGTGGCTGGGGGTATGGCGTGAAACTAGGTATCTGAGCCCCTTGTGACGTCACAGGATTACGTGCATCCCATCCGCTAACGGAGGTGGGAGAGGGTTTATGACCAATACTGTATGCAAACTTCAGGGGGAGCTCTTCAGATGTTTTTGGTTCTGTGGTTGGTTGTGTTCTCATCTTAGAAGAAGCTTTTGCTTAGTTTTCTGAACTCTTTGAACGCAATTGCAGCGATCCAAAAAGCAGCACCTGCCTGCCTGCCTGTCACTTCTGCTCTGAGGCTGTGTGACGGCTGAGACAGAAGCCAGTGGTGACTGTAAACTAGTTAATACCTGAGGAAAAACTGTAGAATGTTTGGTAAACAGCGGGCAGAAGTTGTTGCCCCTGTTTGCAGCAACAAAGATCATCATCGCTGTCACCATCATCCTCCTCCGTTTCAGTTCTGTGCCAGACTGAAACTGACTTGGCCACCTGTAAACTCCTGATGAGGGCAGAAAGCAGAAGTGGTGCAGCGGTTTCGGTTTGATTCATCTCGTTTCTCAGTAATGACTCAACAAAGACGAGAGGCCTCACGCCTCCTGACGATGGCCGACTGCATCTCACTTCTCAGCTGTTACACAACCAGCAACACAACTGCACACACTACCACAAGTTTCCTTCCTGTTCCGCCAGGTAGCTCGGAATGCTGGTTATTATCCAACAATGCTTTTCTGTGTTGGAACAATGTCCTCCTCTTGTGTCTGCGTAGCAAAGATAGCACTTTAGCCCGTTGATAGATACAGTAGATAGATAGATAGATAGATAGATAGACAACGCAGCTGTCCCAGTCTCTTGGAGAAGACACTACGCTCTCTGTCCAGTGTGTGGTGGAGAGGGTGGTCCTGGTTGTCCATGATGATGGAGAACAGTGTGTGGTGGAGAAGATGGTCCTGGTTGTCCATGATGATGGAGAACAGTGTGTGGTGGAGAAGATGGTCCTGGTTGTCCATGATGATGGAGAACAGTGTGTGGTGGAGAGGGTGGTCCTGGTTGTCCATGATGATGGAGAACAGCGTGTGGTGGAGACAATGGTCCTGGTTGAACATGATGATGGAGAACAGTGTGTGGTGGAGAAGATGGTCCTCGTTGTCCATGATGATGGAGAACAGTGTGTGGTGGAGACGATGGTCCTGGTTGTCCATGATGATGGAGAACAGTGTGTGGTGGAGACGATGGTCCTGGTTGACCATGATGATGGAGAACAGTGTGTGGTGGAGAGGGTGGTCCTGGTTGTCCATGATGATGGAGAACAGTGTGTGGTGGAGAGGGTGGTCCTGGTTGTCCATGATGATGGAGAACAGTGTGTGGTGGAGAGGGTGGTCCTGGTTGTCCATGATGATGGAGAACAGTGTGTGGTGGAGAGGGTGGTCCTGGTTGTCCATGATGATGGAGAACAGTGTGTGGTGGAGAGGGTGGTCCTGGTTGTCCATGATGATGGAGAACAGCGTGTGGTGGAGACAATGGTCCTGGTTGAACATGATGATGGAGAACAGTGTGTGGTGGAGAAGATGGTCCTCGTTGTCCATGATGATGGAGAACAGTGTGTGGTGGAGACGATGGTCCTGGTTGAACATGATGATGGAGAACAGTTTGTTCAACGTCCTCCTCTCCACCACCGCCTCAAAAGTCTCTTGTCTGCAGCCAATGACACAGTCAGCCTTGTTCATCGGTTTGTTCAGTCTGCTGGTGTCACTGGCGGAGATGCTGATGCTTAGCTCAGCTTAGCATCAGCCGACTCCGGCTCACTTGGGTGGAGTTGTCAACCTTGTGTGTCTCCCCTCCAGCTTCACCTGGACGTCGTCCCGGATGGACAGGAGCATCGTCTCGGTGCTGTCGGGCCAGACGGTGGACTTCTTCGACCAGGACTTCCGGGAGCTGTACGCCGCCTCGGACCAGGTCGACCTCTACAAGGAGTTCAACATCACCAAGCCGCCCGTGCCGGCGCCGGCGCCCCGGCCGAAGGTGGAGTCTCGGCCGCCGGTGCCCGTGTCGGCGTCGCGCTTCCAGATCTCCGTCGACGACGCCAAGAAGGCGGACCTGAAGGTGCCGGCGCACAAATACCACAACCCCAAGTACTCGCTGGTGTTCGGGAACAACCGGGGCTTCACCGGTTCCCTGCAGGACCTGTCCACCGCCACCGACTCGCTCATTGGGGGGGAGGGCTTCCAGAGGAACGGCCTGTCCCACCCACAGGGCGGCGGCCAGGCGGCGCCTCAGGGCGCCTCAGAGGAGGGCGGCAACGACCAAGCATCGAAAGGAACCCCGAGCAAGAACCAGCCGGCGGCGCTGAAGAAACGCAGCTCCTTCAGACACTTCCTGAAGGGCAAAGCAGGGAACCAGGTGGCAGAGACCATCGAGGAGGGCGTGGTCACGCCACAGAGCCCCGCCCTGCCCTGCGGGACCCCAGAGATGTCCAACGGCGTGCTGTGCGCCGAGCTGGACGACACGTTTGAGCTCCTGGACAAGCCGGCGCCGATCAAGGTGCCCGTAGCGAAGAAGCCGGCCAAGGGCATTTCAAGGAGTTTGTCCCTGCAGACGCTGAACACCGGAGACGAGGACGGTACGTCGCACCGGGGAAGCAATTTTTTTTTGTAGCTTTGATCCTCCATCCTGGGCTTCCGTGAAGTTAGTAGGCAACAAACCTAAGAAAAAAATTTAAAAAAACCATTTAGCCCTCTGTTTGCAGCCGACTGCTAACGTGTTGGCTGTTAGCTACCTGCTACAAGTCACGTGCTGATGTTGGAGCTTCTGCATGGAATGATAATGCAGCCAAATACAAGGGGCGGAGCCATCGGCTGGCTAGGGGGTGTGGCACCGTTGTCGTTGCCCTTTGTGACATCACAGAGGGAAGACTTTCGACTAACGGGCAAATCTTTTCTCATTTCTGCCGAGATCGCCGACAGGACAGGGACATAGATTACTGTTAGAAAATGTCGTGAAAGTAGAATAAGAAGATTTTTTTTTCGGGCATGGATAAGTCGTTCCCACGACCATTTTTTCCTATTTTTTCTTCATAGTTTCCTAGTTTCCAACAAGTAGATGTCTGCTACTTGTTGCTGATAACTTGCGTGAAAGTATCGGTGAAATTCTTTTGTGTGTCTTTTTTTTTTCACCATCACTCTCCACCGGACTCACGCTGTTTATCTTGTCCTGATTGGCTGACAGGGCCGAGGAGCCGACGGCGGCACCAGAAGAAGAACTGCATCCAGTCTTAAGCTCTGGGAGCAGGACTGGTACTGGGACCAGGACCGGCACCAGGACCAGGACCAGGACCAGGACCAGATGGGTGGGACTGTTTTTTTTCTGTTTGTTTTTCTGGACGAGTGCCGAGCTGTGGAGGATGTGATGAGTCACCGGGCAGCAGGTCTCAGGTGACATCACCGCCCGTGTCGCCGGGTGAAAGTCCCTTGCTGTCAGTCACACTTTAACTCATCATGTGACGAAAACAGCCAAAGTGCCGACGGAGGCGGATTCTGCCGCTGCTGCGTTTTTCCGGCAACTTATTCGGCCTTTCCGCCTTTTTTTTTTTTCTTCCTTTTTTCTTGATAATCTGACACCCGGCTGAACGCCACGTGGCGCCGGCTGGTGGCGTGTGGGTGGATTACATCACATCAGGGCCGACCTGGTTGCCATGGAGGCAAGGAAAAGTGGTCACTCGTGCTTTTGTTTCCCTTCCCTGAGTGTCAGCCTGCGGGGCCGCTGTCAATAATGCAGGCGGGCGGCCCTGCGAGCGCGGCTGTTGTTCGTGTTGGAGGGGGGGGGGGAAACAAACAAAACAAAGCAAACTGACAGGGACTCGGAAACCTGCAGGGAAAAAAAAAAAAAAAAAAAATCTGTTGACTAGCCAGCAGGTGGCAGTGTGGAGTCACAGACTGGGACTGAACAGTGTCAGTGGAAGCAACCGAAGGACAACAGTGGCTGAACACGTTGACGAAAGCGATGCAGCGGCGCCATCTGCTGGAGGAAGTCTATGGCCAGAAGAGTCATTTAATGATTGCCTGATTATTTCCCAAATGTGTAAAGCTGGCAAATGAAGCGTAAAAAAAAAGGGCTCAGAAAAATAAAACTCATTTTTATTAACGGTCAACACGCTGTGCAATATAATATATCATCCGTATAACTTAATATTGGAAACTTCTTTCAAACTTTTATAAAACACTTTTTAAAAAAAAATATATACATATTTACATGTGTCACTGAGGCAAAGTGCAGCTGCTTTCTTGCTGTGGTTTTCTGCCGTCTTCCTGCTGCGCCTTTATTTTTTTTTTTTGCTGCAGAGTCTTTGGTGCCTTGAACCACATCCTTTTCACCTGCAGCGGCGCTCGCAAGGAAGGCCGGGCCCCTCCCCCAAACACCCCGCTCCCCCCCCCGCCCCCCGAAAAAAACCCCAAACAAACAACCACACACTCTGCCCTTCAGCCACTGCTGTAAACAGAAACAAAGATGTTGTCGTTGCGTGGAAACGTGGTTTCCAAGGAGTTGCTGCCCGGCCGCGTGTTTCTTCGGAACGTTGCATAAACGTTTCTTCTCCTCCGTCCGTCCCTCTGAAGACTGCGTGCACTTCAGCTCTGCGGTGGCGGTGGAGACGGCGCCGGGCTGATGACCTTCTTCCGCCGCAGAGACATCAGGTCGCTGAAGGGGTTCCTGGTGACACTCGTGCTGGGAGAGCAGATCGAGACTCAAAGCGCCGCTCCATCGAGAGTTAACGCGCTGAAAAGTTGTTCTCGAAACGTCCTCGGCCGTCTTTTAGCGTAACGGCGAAAGGTGTTCTCAGACGGTCACGAACTTTGGCAGCTTTTCGTTGAATCGCATCGCTAATGAGTTTGAGCAACAACTATCTGTAGCAATAGAAATTGCACATTTATATTCAGTTTTTACAACAAAGACTTCCCTTTTTTATATAACATCGATAGCGGGAGAATTTTCTATTTTTACATGCAGTACTGCAGTTCACCACCAGAGGGACTCTTCTGTACTTCGCTTGATTTTATTACATCAACTGTCCTCTTTTAGCTTTCCGGTTATGACGTTTCAATTCTTTTTCAATTTTGCTTTAGCACTTTGCCCCGGCAATCAGCCGCACTACCGCGCACTCCCACCTGATGGCGTCGATCCAGCTGTCCCGCTCGTTTTGGCTGGCGGCGCTCAGCTTGTACGACTGGTGTTTGCCCTGCACCACCCGGCCTTTGTTCTCCGTCTTGCAGGCCTTGATCTTTTGCCCGTTGGGGTTGAACAGCTCCAGGCAATACTGTCGCGACACACATAGCAACCAGAGAGTTAGCCCGGTGAAACAGTCGGCAGTCAGAAAGTCATTCAGCAGCAGCAGCAGCAGCAGCTACCGGTTTTCCTGCGTCTTGCAGCGTCCGGACGCACAGGTTCTCCAGGGGAATGATCCCGATCGGGTCTTTGTCCTGCGGGAGGAGATGGCTCAGATGCAATTAGCCTTCCCGGCCACCGTGAGGCGGCCTGTTTCAGTATGTTAGTTTTGAACTCACGGTGGTGTACTCAAAGTAGTACAAGCAGCTGTCCGTCAAGATGAACCACCGCCTCTTCCAAGTTTTTACTCGGCCACCTTCAAAAAAAAAAAACCCGGAAATCCAAACTTTATATTGAGTAAAGATATGGAGAAAAAGCACTTCCTGTTTTTGTTTGTTTGTTTTTTTCCTTGTTTTGTTTTTGTATTGTTGTCTCACCCATTTTGAGAAGCCAGCCCTCCCTGTCCGGGTTAAAGAAGGTCAGTGTGAGGTCGTTCCCGTCGTCCTCCGGGATTTTGAAGGGCTCGCTGCGGATGCTAGCGTACAGTTTCTGGAATTGTTTTGGAGAGATGGAGGGAAAAAAACAAATAAATGCCACCTTCAACATAACAAGTCAACCGTATGTGTTTTTTTCACTCTGTTTGATCGCACCAGTGACATTATCCAAAGTGAATCACCAGACAGCGGCTTGTTGGCTCCGTGTGTTTTGGGGCCAGCGACGACGTGACATTCAAAGCTGTTAACACAGGGTGAGACCCCGGGGGGGCAGCAAAGTGCAGTGCAGCTTGGAAGCTCTGTTTTAGTTAGTGCGTTAGTTAGTAATGTGGCTTTTTATGAAAAAAAAAAAATCTTGTTTCAGCCTTGTTTCCTCCAAAAAGAGGAGAAAAAAAAAACAAATGAAAAATATTCTCCCCACCCAGAGGCTGATTAAAGCACGTGGAGCGGAGTGGAGCTAAATGTTATAGAAGGTTTTTGACACATGCACGTTCGTGCAGAAGCGGGTGAAAAAGTTTCAAGTAAGTCGATTTGTTTTTGCATTCATCTTGCATTCGCTCAGGACCCCATCAACAGAATCAGCAAAATGAATAAATGGAATAAAGAGCAAGGCAACAAAACATCCTTTCTTCAGCGGCAGTAAAAAATGAGAGATGAAGGCTCTGCGGCTAACCGTTAGCAGCTCAGCGGGCAGGTTAGCGCCGTTGTTGATGCCCCTGTTCATGGAGATGAAGCAGTGCAGACTGGGCTTGTCCTTCACATTGGGGTTGTGCAGGCTGGTGTTGAGCATGATGACGGCAAACGACAGGATGTAGCAGGTGTCTGTGGAGGGGGAGGGGCCAGAGTTAGCTGGAGTCCTGAGGCTAGCTGGGCGGCGGCCTGGTGGGTGAGGAAGGTCGGGACCTGTGGACTGGAAGACACCGGGGTTGCAGTCGCAGTAGCGGCTGGCGAAGGCCTCCATCATCCTGTCGATCTTCTGAGCTTCTCCCGGCAGACGGAAACTCCACAGGAACTGCCTGCAAGATAACAGGTCAGTCTCCTGCTTGGCTACTTGCATTGTCTTCATGATGTCTTCAGTTTCCACAGGTTTGTGTCTTTCTTTTGCTGAGACAAGGGCTCTGTTTGTCCTACCGCGACTTGTTTTGGCAGAGCTTCTGCCTTTCTTTCGAAGTGTCACTTGGTGGCATGTGTGACTCGTCTTTGTCAGCTGATGTTTGACCAGCTTGTTGACGGGTGTGTCACGCCTCCCACTGTCTGTTGGCCTCTCCAGGATGCTGCTCCAGGTGTGAGGGAGCAGGTAGGCTCCCTCGTCCCGGTTCCTCTTCCCCGGGCCTCGTCTCCTTATTTCAATCTGGGACATTGCCAAAGTCATCCACACAGAAGACAACACAAACACCAGCGTTGGATGAGGGAGGCCATTGAAATAAGGAGACGGGGCCCGGGGACGATGAACTGAGACGAGGCGGCCTCCGTGCTCTCTCACAGCTGGAGCAGCATCCTGGAGAGGCCAACAGACAGCAGGGGGCGTGACCGACCTGCCAAATCTGACAGGTTGGTGACACCTTTGTAAGATGAGCTGATAAAGTAGAGTCACACCAAGTGACACTCCTGAGGAAGGAGGAAGCTCTGCCGAAACACGTCAAGGTAGGACAAACAGAGCCCTTGTGTGAACAAAAGAAAGACACAAACCTCTGAAAACTGAAGACACAACAAACACAGTTGAACCGGTCTCCTGTTTGCAGTACATGTTGTTTTATTTTCCCTTGTGGTCTTTTTGGACTCAACAAACCTGAGAGCCTGAACCAGATTCAGGTCCGAGAACTCGTGCAGGTCCACGAAGGCCTTCAGGGTCTCCAGGTGAAACTCCTCCCTGAGGCACAGAGAGTGAAGAAGGTCGAGAGAGTGCCAGAGTTGTTTCTGATGTTTTCTGTGTGTGTGTGTGTGTGTGTCTACCTCTCCCCCAGGAAGTTGCCGATGGCGGTCTTGTTCAGCCCCTCCTCCTTGTACAGGAACGTGGCCACCGATGGAGGCTTCTTCTCCAGCAGGCTGTTCTCCACCAGGTACTGGACCCCCTGCGTTCACATCCAAACCAAGGTTTGGTTCGATCACACACGCGAATGTCGACACTCGGCCACATTCTGTATATGGAGGTTGAGGCAGGAAGCCACAGTCGGCTCTGGCACCGTCCGATTCACGGGGGGGAAAAAAAACAATTTCAAATGGCTAGGTGCAATCTCCCAGATCACCACTAGATGTTGCAGGTGTTGAGTCCAGAATATTGCCAACTTGAGGATGATGTTGTTGTTGTTGTTGTTGCTTTTCTGTAAATTGCAGTTTAGGCCACAATTTTAGCATGTTACGCTACTGTTAGCATCCACCGGTGTCTGCTCGCAGCTACAGATGTGGAAGAGGCGCGTCGCAGTGAACATGATTGTTGTTGTTTTTTTTTTTCAATTCTGTGTTCAGTTCTGTGCAAGTGGTTCCTTTCAAGGCCAAGTTGAAAACAGTTTGGCTTCAGCTTCAGGAGACGACCGGACATTAAAAGTCACCAAAAACAAATCGTGAGAAGTTTCCGCCCGTCAATCTCCAAGGAGATCTCAGCCGGAGCGACTCATCAGCGTGTGCGCTCCTGCCGAGTGCACTTGAGAGGCCCCTCGGCTCTGCCACCCTCTCAACCTGGCTGACCTCCCACTCACTGCGAGGAGACGAAGACGCTGCGGAGGACGGACGAAGCAGAAGTGGCGCTGCGGTGCAGCAGCTTCTGCTCCTATTCGGGGAACAGGATGCGGTTTTCTTCTTCGCTCTTTGCTTCGCGTGTGTGTGCAGGCGTGCGAGTTGATCCCTTGGTGCAAATGCACACACACGCACACACACACACACACACACACACACACACACGTACTGTCACCTTGTCGACATTTTTATCCAGAGCAGCTGAAGTGGGTCTGAGTTGAGGTCTCGCTCGTTACTTTCTGTTTGTTCGTCTTGGAGGAACTTGAGGTCTGACTCGGGTCAACACTCTTTTCAGTCTGAGCTTATGAGCAACTTCACTGCCACTTCCTTTTCTGAATTCTGTTTCCGTGCCAGTCATACAGCTTCAACAAGGCATGAAGTAAATTGACACGCACGCACGCACACACGCACACACACACGCACACACACACACACACACACACACACACACAAAGACAAGTACTAAAAACGTATTTAAAAACTCACCTTTTTGGGGTCCATGTTGAATTTCTTTTTCCCACGTAAGAATTTTCGGCATCTCATGACATTTTTACTGTGAAAGACACATTTCTTTTGTTAAAAAAAAATAAAAAAATAAAAAAAAAACACAGTGAAAAGCAATGAAAATTGTCAACCTCAATCATCATAACAATTTTCTTCAGTCGAGTCACACGGAACAACTCAGCTAAGCTAAATGTGAAAGCTAACCCTAAACTGTGTATGAATAGTCGAAATTGTCAAGCAGCGAAACGGCTTTAAAGACTTGTTTGCTAAGGTGATGGCTGTATAGTTAGCACAACGCTAACAGCTAGTATTATTAGCACAACAACACGGTTCACCCAGAAGCATTTCTTTTAGATTTCACCATCAACACGCATAAGAATCATATGAAACGACTGAAGGTGCAAGCTAAAGTGATGGCTGCACTGTGAGCAATGGCAGATAGAAGTTTTAACATTGAATTAAAACTTTTCATGAAAAAAAAAATCTTAAATGAATTCTGACACTGAATGGGCAAATTAATTAGTGGGATTACTGTGCTTTTTCTGATTAGCTGCTGGCTAAATTAGCCTGTCAAAGTCACATAATGAGCGACAAAACCGGCGATCTAAAAGATGTGGGTTACAAGTCATTTCAAAATAAAGAAAAGTCACATTCATGTACTCTGAGGATTTACAATGTCGACATGAAGTAGCTGCGTGATGCAAGCGCACAGATTTGAATCTTCTGCTAAATGCTAAACTTCTTGTCATCATGAGTTTTCCACTGAACGGATGCTGTTCTGACTGTTGACTGAGGTCACTGAGCAGTGGGTGTCCGGACCGCAGCCTCGCAGAAACCACCAAAGAGGAAGATGCCTTCAGTTGACCTATGGGAACTCTGGCCGGACTGCAACTCACTTCTGCTCTCTGACGTCGGCGCTGCGCTCATCCGGCGTGACGCGATCCACGTCCAGGTTCGGCTTCTAGCAGGAAGCAGGTTGGGAAAGAGGACGCTGACGTCAGACAGAGTTTTATCGGTGATAGGTGACGCGGCATGAGTGGATATTCTGAATTTTTTTTTAATTTTTTTTTTTCCATAGGCAGAACTCAGAGACTCAACCCGAAAGATAAAAAAAATAAACTCATAAAAGATGGCATGTGGAGAGCGACAGGCAAATCAATGTCATGGTGACCTTGAGGAGGAAAAGTTTAACCACCTGGGTGTCATCGTTGGTCCCCGACCCGCGGCTCTGGATGAGTTCCTGCTGCTTCCTGTGTCCGGGCAGCAGCTTGATCGGCGCTGCAGGGCAACAAGTCAGCACTGAGTCAACAGGCAGAGTTGAAGATCAGACCACAGTGGACATTAGCATCGACTTAGCAGAGCTCAGCAGCGGTTGCGAAAACCTTGAATGGGATTGTGAAAGACGGGCAGGGGTAAAAATAACTCTTTCTCTTCCTTTTCCTCTGTTTTCTTCCCCAACCCCCCCCCGGATGGCTTCACTCCTTTAGCTACAGCATTGGGTTCCAGCGTTTTGCGCGACTTTGCCGTGAACATCGCCAAAGACCCCCCAGAACAGAACCCAGGTGTGAACAGAACACAGGTGAGCCCGGAACAGAGGAGCTGCTCCTCCCGCTGCTATGAAGAGCAACATTTTTCCCAGCACAAGAACTCCACCACCAGAGACCCCTGGATGTTCTGCAACATTAACACTGATATTAACAACAACAATAACAACAACAACAACAACAACAGTGACGGCGAGGAAGAGCACCTACCTCTGCCCCAGAGGAAGCTGTCCTTCCTGCGTATCTCCATGTTTCGGTCGACGGTGCTGAACGCTCGGCAGCTGGGCAGGAAATGAGACGAGTGGAGCGTCGGCGGGCTGCCGTGCCCGAACACCGCTGCTCCTCTCCCCCACCGCACTCAGCAGCTCCCTCAGCACATTGCTCGCTTTTTTTTCCCTCCCACTGCGACGCGTCCGATGACGAAAAGTGCAGAAACGCCCCTGGCAGATGCTCCAGGGCGCACAAAACCAGAACCAACAGACTCAGAAAGAGTTTTTGTCCCCCAGAGCCAGCAGCTCTTTGAACACACTGGCTCAGTGAGAGACAAACAAACAAACAAACAAAGAGAGTGAGTGAGTGAGTGCAATATCAACCATCCCTCTCTGACAGCTGAGTGCCACTTTAGTAGCTGTAGATATTTTTCTTTAATTGCAAAATTCCATGACTTATTTTCTTATTCTATTGATTTAGTCTCTGGGCATTGCGTCTGTTCATAGCTTTGCTATGTTTTATATTCATTTCAGCCGACTTCAGACTTCAACTCTCTCTCTCTGGAGGAAAATGGGCCTCAGTGCATTGTAGGATAGGAGAGGGCGGCGGTGGGTTGTGAAACCGCTCCATTCAGCAGCGCAACGATCGCTTCCTCTGTCTGCTGATCAGAAAATGCTTTGCTTCCTTTCCTCTCGGTTCCTGATTGTTTGGCTCCGCCCCCCCATTAGTTCCACCTGTTTCCTGTGTACCTGTGGGTGTCGCCAGACTCATTTGTAGAGAGGAAGCAGCGGAATGAAACGTCTCATTTTGGAATGTCAAAAAGCACATTTCTGATAAACAGCAGTTTTAATTTCCCTCTCAGCTCTCAGCTCAAACGTCAGAGACACTGTGGGACTTCAGAGGGAAGATCTGAACAGCCGGCTCTGCTGTCGCAGGTATTTACCGCATCTCTCACTTTCCCTCACTGCTTTTGTTTCAACCACATCCCAGCTTGGTGAGATGTGCCCGGCGCTGTGATGAAGCAGCGAGGAAACAGGCTGAACACCACACACAGTGCTTTGGTTTGTGAATGTGAAGCCCCACCTAGTGGCCCAACCACAGTCATCGATGATTTCCCATCATTAATCTGTGTTTGAATGCGTTTAAACACGACACGTGGGAATTCTTTGAATGAAATTTACCACAAATTTGAAGGCTAATGTACGACAACAATGAGTCTTCGCAGACAAACATTAAATCAATGATTCAATTAGTGAACAAGCGAACAAACAGCCGCCTGCAGTGGGCAGGGAAAAGGTTCAGGGTGAAGGAAACGACAGAAAAAAGGCAGCCGGTGGTTTTTTTTCGCCCCACAACGGCAGCCGGTGGTGACGCGGGGATGCATGAGTCACGTCGACGCGATTGTGAGTCACAGAGAACGTTGTGCCCGCGACGGCGGCCCTTTAAAGGTGGGCCTGCGGAGTGTGGAGGCACCAAGTAGAGAAAGAAAATCATCTGACCCACCTGCACCAAACTTCTTGGATATATGTGTGGTGACCCCCCCCGCCCCCCCCCCACACACACACACACACACACACTGACAGCCCACCATCCTCCAATCAGAGCCAAACCGCTCCGACGGCCATCACACATCAGCGTGAGAGAAGAGAAAAAAAACACATTAGTCGCCGGAGCTGTGGAATAAATTGCAGGAATAAATTGCAGGTGCACCGATGAGAGAGAGAGAGAGAGAGACTCCTACTCCTGCTGTGTTTCGTCTCGCTCCGTTTCTGACGGCTGAAGATGAAGCCGAACAGTGATCGACCCATGGATGTATTATTAGAACTGAATACCAGACTGGCTACAGATTTTTCACTCATGGTCTTTTTAGTTGTTGATGAAGGCCAGAAAATCATCAGCATAGAGTTGTGACGTTCTCCAGAATGGTTCTGATTGGCCAAATAGATCATGCACTGGGTGAGCAAGTCCATTGAAATGAATGGGAGTAATCTTGGACTCTGGGCATGTGTTGGCATGTCGCTAGCATGCTACCAACTCGAGCTAGCTGACGGCAGCCCGTTGTGATTGATTGAGTGGAGTGAAAGGTCTCTTTTCTTTGGCTTTGGCGAGCAAAGCGCCGTGTAGTTTCCGTGTTGTTGTCGCGCTCCAGCAGTGAACTCCACAAAAATGACAGCGTAAAGAAAGCGGCCCCACGGTGGGCGGAGTTTCTACACGGCGTTATTTTCACTGGAGACGACTGAACGGCCTCGGCTTCTTCTTCTCTTCCATTATTTTTATCTTGTGCAGCCATAGAGACCGAATCTCACTGTTCTGTAACTTTTCTCTCTCTCTCTCTCTCTCTCTCTCTCTCTCTCTCTCTCTCTCTCTCTCTCTCTCTCTCTCTCTCGCTCTGAAAGCATTCTGGCTGTGCTCAAGGTTGGACGGGAACAATATTGACAGCAAACCTTTTCTTTTTCTTTTCGTGAGTGTCTGGAACACGTTCTGCCAGCCGACCCTCGCTCACAGAACGAGGCGTCCGTCCGTTTGTTTGGAGTATTTTCATGCACTCGTTCAGCTGAAGGCATCGTTCAGGGCCGATGTGCTGCTGGTTCTGGAACAGCACTCCATGGTCGACCGGTCAGGCCTCTTCACAGCCTGTTGACTTTTTCCAAAACAGCGCCGCTGTTTCTCTTATTTTTCGTGTCGTGAAGTGGAGGAACTATGTGTGTGTGTTGAAGAGCAGCGCCGTGCGGTCCAAAAGAATCCTCTGTGTGACGACGTTTACATGCGCAGCCGAATGGAGCTTTGTTCAAAATTCAGTTATTGACGGGAACTTGTCTTCCTGACCCTCCTCCTCAACAGCGATGCAGAGGAAAAACAAACGTATGATGTAACGTCAAGTGTTCGTTTGGCGCAGGTCAGAAAAGGTGCAGGTGAACTTGTTTCACAATAAAAGACAAAGTTAAAGTTGTTTCTTCTTCAAGACAAAAGGGCTCCTTGCAGAGCTGCTTTGGCTTTGCTTTTAATCAGGATGGAGCTTCTTTTTTTTTTTTTTTTCTTGTTGAAATTCACCCTCGAGATCGACGTTTTGAAAGGGAGAGAATGAAAGAACAAAATGGAAGATCTCTTTGAAATCTTTTGTGTTTTTGGAACGAATGCGGCACCAAACCGT